>NW_026724761.1:0-4691 GCF_029784015.1 Lycium ferocissimum
CACTTTTGCGGTAAGACAATGATGGTAAGAAAACATTATGCATCAGAGGTGTGAGAGAGTAAGAAAAGGGTTTCATAAGGATATAAGCTTAAATCTTTGTAGCTTATCGAATGTTTGGTAAAATAATTCGGGGCACGAAGATCAGGATGAGTAAGGGAACGTTGACAAAGGAACTTCCGTAAACCCCGCAGCATTAGTGGGAGTAGTCTGACTTTGATCAGGGTTCGCACGCGCATATACTTGCACCTGGAGTTTTTGATGAAGCCGCATTATCCGTTATGCCTCTTGTATTTTCGACTCCGTGCGGCTTCCTATCGATGTGCCTACGGTCGTCCCGACTCGATTACGAATGCACGTACGTCCCATCTCATACGCCTAATTTTGGTTACGAACACATCCGGCATGGCTACCCGTACACGTACGATTACGATTCTTACGTTTGATATATCTTCGTACGTCGACTTTGATTACGGTTTGTTCGATATACTTCGGTACGTTAGACTCTGGTTATGAATCCGTTTGATATAACGTCAGAATATGAATTTGTCTGCTATGCTTTTGTACTTCCGAACCTGAATACGTTTGTCCGATATACTTTGGCACGTCCGACTCTAACTACGGACCTATCCGATAAAGTTCAGTACGTCTGACTCTGATTGCGGGTTTGTCTAATGAGCTTACGTACGTACGACTCGGTACGAATACGCACAGGATAAGGTTGGATTATGCTTACATGCATTTGTACTTTTGCACATTCGATTCCGGATCGACTTTGTACGATATTCGTACGATATTACGGATTACGATAAAGATTATGTGACCCGCTGGACTAATAAAGATTTTGAGCAGTCCTAATGCGGTAATATCAGAGAATGGTATCAGAGATGGAAGGAGTTGGAAAAGAAAAGCCCTCGCAAGCGCTCTGATTAGATACGAACGTGTGGTTGGCAAGCGAACCCCCTGAGAAGTTTTCTTTTAAGGCCTATAAGGCTAATTTAACATTCGAGGACGAATGTTCTAAAGGGGGGGAGGATGTTACATCCGGCATTTTTGCATATTTGGAAAATTTGGAAATAAATTTGATTTGGAGAGAATAAGGCCATGTGTTGGTTTGAATTAAGATGTGGGTGTGTTGCTCATGAAAAATGGCGGTGTGGAAATACGTAGGAAGGCCAAGGGCAAAATTGGAATTTTGGAAAATATGTTTTGGGAATTTTGAAATAAAATTTTGACAATTGGGCTCAAAAAAAAATGATGGAAATTAGACTGATCCGAAGTGACCGGCCATGTAATGGCCCAAAACTATGGAGTTAATTAATTTTCCGTATGGCTAATTATATAAAGAATCATGGTTCGAGAAACTTCAAGAAAAACAAAGTAAGAACAAGAAAAACAAAGAGAGAGGCAATCGGCCAAGGGAAAGAGGAAGAGAAAGAAAAGAAAAAAATTCTTGGAGCCAGAAGTCTTTGGTTCAAAATTCGTTCTTTGTGGGATTATTACCAAGCTCAGGTGCTCCACAACGTTAGGATAATTATTTTGGCAAAGAAGGGCACGTTGGTGGCAAGTGGAAAAAATTGGAAAGGTAAGGATTTTATGTTTTCATGATGTTATGGAAGATTATATATATGTTATGGTATGTAGAATTGCATGAATGTTATAAAATGGTGATTGAAGTGTGTGTGGCGTGTAGTATGTGTGCTATGTTGTGGCCGTGTGCATGTACATGGTTGTGCATGGAATTTGTGTGGAATTTTGTGTTATATTTTGGTTGTGGTTATTGTGGAACATGAATCGAAAGTGAAAGTAGAATGAATTTGATGGAAGTTGGAAAAACAAAGGTTGGCCGTGTAGTGTTTGGTATGGAATTGAAATTGAATTGAATTATTTAGTATGTTAATTGTGTTGTTGAAGTCTTGTGATGAAAATGGAAGGATAATGGTTTAAGTTAATATGAAAAAGTTGTCGTTACGTTGTCGTCGAAAAGCATATGACCTTATATATTATGTAATTGAGTTGTAAGATGTATATGGTGATTGTTGTAAGTGAAATTGGGTGATAAAACTATGTCGTGAATAACTATGTCGAAATTTGGAGGTTTTGAATGGAAGATGGTCTTGGTGGAAGACTTGTATACCTTGTGAATAGCTTATGAAATGAAATAGAAATGCTTCCAAATCTTTTTGTAATGATTAAAATAATAAGGAATGGAAAAATATGAGGGTTTGGGGTTTGGGAAAAGAAATTTTTGTAACATGTTGGAAAGTGAACTAATTAGTTTAGATTATGATTGTTGATGTTGTTGAGGATGTTGTTTGGTTGTTATTGTTGATATATTAGCCGAGCCAAGTCTCGGGGATGTCATATTTATAGGGGAAGTGCTGCCGAAATTTCGGTAGCCAACTATAACCCCAAGTTGAAATATTAGCTTGCATAAATAGTAATTGGTAAGAATGACCATTTCGGTTTTGAACGAACGGGGATTGAGATTTGACGGCGTGAGCGCAATCCGGATGTAAACTCACTATTCTTCATATGGCATGTCTTAGACCCACTAGGCCGGAAACGGGACCTCGGGACTAATTCTGCTCTTAGAAATTCGAATTTGATTTTGATCACTATTCATTCAGCGCGATTGAATCAAAATGCATACCTTTGGATATAAGAACGCATGAACCTTTGTATCTTTCGTAAATGACTCTAAACGGCTCCGAAACTTTCATGGATAACTTTATGGAGCCTAGTGTTTGTAAATTATGTTCGCCGCCTCGGCTTGACCCGAGGTGGGCCCGCAAGTCCCGAGACTTCCCTTATCCGATTTGTTTGTCTCATTTCCGTACGATTTGAAAAGGAAGTGTTTGATTATAATTCTAAGGTCCGTTCGAAGTATCTTATTATGTTATCTGAATACTCATCACTATGAGCGCTACAATATTTTCCGGGAATAACTTATGATATGTTTTTCGAAAAATTGATAACTAAAAGTCCGCAACCCTTGTACACTAATTTCCGATTTGTTCGATACTCGCTTTGAGTTTTCTGATATTAATATATTTGTATGTGAAATTATGTCTCGACTTTTGGAGTTTACTTTTGATATGCATATGATTTCTGCACTACTCTGCTCGTGCCGATATGTATGCTTTCGTTCGCCGATACCGGGGGGCTTGTGATCGTGCGCCCTATGACATATTCGGATATGATGTGTTACGGTTTCGTGACCGCCATAGGGCCCGGGTTCGTTTTGGAGTTATGATGTGATAGGCCTTTGTTATGTTTGATGATGTGGTGATATTGTGATTTGTTCGGAGATGTACTGAGATTGAAAACTTCGAGTATGATGTGTTGTGGACGACGTCGGGGTGACCACGTTTTAAGACCTATGCATGATTTCTATCCGTCTAAGTTCGCATTCGTCCGTTTGATTGTAAATTTGTTCCGTATCTTCTCATTCCAGTTGTGATTTGGATCCTTTTATCTTACCTTTCATACCGACTCTTCCGTCGACCCCCCTACGAGGTGCGTTTCTGCGCGCGGTACGGCGCTTGGTGGAGATCCCCGGTTCGAGCACCCATTCTGCTACTTTGGAGTGCTCCCCTCGATCCGGAGCCTACGTTTGGTATATATATGCCCAGCTTTGTACACTCTGCAAATTTGTTATTGATTGGGTACGGCGGGGCCCTGTCCCGTCATATGTTCGTATGTTCGTATGTCTGTTCGGTTTGTAGAGGCCTGTAGTCATGTTTGTGGGTCGTGGGTCCAGTTTGTTTGTATGTGAATCCGGTTTGTCTGTGTATGCTTCTGATTTGCGTCCTCGAGCGGCCCCGTATGCTATTAAGGCTGATATGGCCTATCTGTTGCATGAGTGTGTTTGGGCGATGTACATTCCGCCCACTTTGACTCTGATGTGATGTTTGACACGGGTGCTCGCTTAGGACTGCATTTGTATGATGTCTGTTTCGGTTGTCAGTATGAGTTATGTCCATTAAATCCAACCGTGTGGTATTTTGATAATTTGGTTCATAAGCCCGTTTGGGTGCCCCGGGGGCCCCCCAGCCAAGGGGGGGTGTGGGTTAGAAAACCCTGTGTGGATTGTTTATATTTGGTGTTTCGTGAAGGCGTTAGATAGATATGAGGTGACGGGATACGGGGAAATTAAATTTTGTGATTTTGTGTTAGGCGTCCCGGGGGGCGACCCCTTTCCCAAAGGGGCCCATTTTAGTTTTTTGAGTAAGCATTTTGATATTCGGATATTGCTTTACTTTCGTTCGTTTTGATTATGAATTTTTTACATATTTCATGCTTTTATAAAAAACTATTATCGACCCCTTTTTTCGGGTGTTTCACCCGCGGTCGGTCTTTTTGGATGATCCCACCCAATTCGTTCCCGGGGTTTGGGGCGCTCCCCCAAAGGGTCTATACTTTTATCCGGTTCTTTTTGTATATGTATATGTTTACTCCGGTCGGGGGGGGCCTTCCGTCATATGATTTTGTTTTGATTCTTGAGGCGTAAAATATATGGGGGGTGGGTTCATTCGGTTTCTTTATTTTGAAGGACGTCCCCATCATGATGCCCCACCGATTGTGATATCATCGGGGGTGATTATGATTCTATATATTTTTTGGCCTTGGGGCCGTTCCCTTTTTTATATATATTTATTTTATTTTATGTTATTCGTACGCTATTTCGATTA
>NW_026724762.1:0-4823 GCF_029784015.1 Lycium ferocissimum
ACTATTTTTTTAAATATTTGTTCATGGGGAATTAAACTTGCTTTTGTTGTACTTTTTTCGATGTAATCTAAACTTGCTTACGTGAACTCTCTATTTCTTACGTGATGCTTTACATATTCAGAATATTCCGTCGACCCCTCTCTCGGGGTCTGCGTTTCATGCCCGCAGTCCGGACGCGTCGGGGAATCCGCTACGAGGAAGTCACCATCGAGTCGCTCCATTTGCTTCGAGGTCTTTGTTTTGGTATAATTTTATGTATTGTAGGTCTTACTCTTTAGAAGTCTGACGACGTGGAGTCATAGGTCGTTTGGCCATGTCGCCATTATTTTGTTGTACGTAAAGAAGTGAGGCCCTTGCTCGCCTTGTTTTATGTCGTATGTATATATATCATGCCTTGAGATGCCTCGAGCTACGTGTCGATTTTGGTATTTCATTTAAAATTTTCAATTCTTTTTTTAAAAAAAAAAAATTTGAGTTGACGTTAAGGGTTCGCTGACTCGATGGTAGTCGGTGCCGTCACACTCGACGAAGGTCGGGTGTGACAATAAGTGGATGAAAGTGAGGATGGTATTTAAGGCGGTGTGAGAAGTTTTGCAGAGACTTTGAATGACATAACGCTAGGAAGTGGATGCGTATGAGGACAAGAGTATGATGAAGACGGTATGGAACAACTTAAGAGATAACGGAAGGATACGTACTGTGCTAGATTAAGGGCCAAGATGTTGGCTATAAAGTTGTTCGCTAATGCTATTGCAACTTGTAAGTGATAAGAAGAGGAGTAGGAAACCCTTACGTAGGAAGTGAGAAGTTAGGTGCCAAAGGAAGGGAAAGGAATATGAAAAAATAAGGGTCGAGTGCCCATCACATCCTATCGGATTTAGGGTGTGACAATGCAAAAGTGGCCAAACATGCAAGTCAAGGGGCATAAGTGCAAATGGTCACAATTGAAAGCTTTGTGGATTGGATGAGGGCTAGTTGTGCAAAGAAAAGACATTTTGAATTCCAAGCCAACATCCCGACCAGCCAAACAAGGCTCTTGCCTCATTAATGACATTTTTGTAATAACTTAGTCTTCTTTTAGTCTAGGAGTATAAATACTAGACTTAGCTCATTTCATTACTTAGACTTTGATGATTGATGAAATTTTTATCAGAGATTGTAGTTGATAGCTTTAGTTTAATATAGTTTGTTTGGTTGCATAAATCTAAGTGTGATTCTTAGTTGAAAAGTGAATCGTTTATTTCCATCGAATTCAATGTTGCTCATTTGTGGATTCATTTGAGTCGTTTGTTGATTCGAATTGCTTAGGTTCTAGGGTTTGTAAATCCGATTGGAAGGGTTAAGGTTTAATATACCTTTTCTTGTCCATAGATTTCTTGCTCTTGGGTCAAGTATCTATCCATCTACCCTTCTCCCATTCCTAATCTTCTCCATCTCTATTTTCCATTTTTCTTGTTCTTTAAGTTTTTAGAGTTTCCTAGGTAGAATCTTATCACTTTGTCTTAAGAGAGCCAACTTCAAGACGATGACTAACCAAAGCTTATCAACAATTATTATTAAGTTCTTTAGTTTGTCTAGGTTAAGTTTTGTTGTGTGGTTACATCTGTTTACATTTCCAAGTATTGTGTAATAAGTGTTCGTTGGTTAAATTGTTTTCATAGGTAGACCGTTTAAGGAATAGGTCCTTAGGTTAATTGTAACTTTTACAAGGCTCCTACTTTAGTAGAGAGATTTAAGTAAATCCTATAAGAGATAGGTCGTGGTTGTTTACTCCCTTGAGCAAGGAGTTTTCCACGTGAAAATTCTTATGTTTATTTTATATTCGCTTCGCATTACTTTCTTGCAAAAATTACTCTTAGAACCAGATACTTAGAGTGCATAAGAGTAGTCCGATCCTAACAATGGTCTTGTTGTTTGTTGTCCTTCTTGTATTGCTGGAGGTGTATCCATCTTTCAAGGTGCTAGCCATTGTAAAAAGATCTTGCTCGATACCACTGCTATGATCGAGCTACTACTTATGTACTCAAAGAACCAAGCTCTTTGAGCATCCATCAAGAAGGTAAATTGCGATAAATCAACACAAGGATTTTACGTAGAAAACTCCTTGCTCAAGGCAGGAAAAACCACAATCTATCTCTTATAGGACTTTCCAAAAATTCACTAAAACACGAGAAGTTTAAGGTTACAATGACTTGTACACCTAAGGAATTACTCCTAACTTATCTCTATTCACTTACGCTCACAGTGTCTACCTGCTAGCGATGCCTCAACGACTCTACCCAATCAAGAGGTCCCTTGATACAAAAACCTATTACACAATACTAACAAAGGTAAATAGATGGAACCACAATTCGAACCTAACTATTACAAATAAATAAATGAAATATAAATCTTGATAAGCTCGGATTCTTTGTGGTTGGTTCTCTAAAGACGGGTATTGACTCCACTCACTCTTGCCACATGTTGGAATTGTATCTTGTTGTGGTTAAGCTCCAAAGCTTGTTCGTTTGTGTTTATATAGAAGTAGTTGCCTCATTTTCTTGTCGAATCCAACCAAGTATTAGTTTCATAAGTGTACCCAAAAAACTAATTTTTGTTTGACTTGGATCTTCCTTCTTCTTATTTTCCTACATCAATGCTAATACCATGTATAGTGCTTATGATAATATAATTTTACCTTGTAATCCAACCTTTTAGCGAATAAGAATGAGTCAATAGTCCAATTTCTTCCGCTTGGCATGAAATTTCTCTTCGACACCTCTGTGTTGCGGATAAAGATGAATTCCTCGATATTGTGACTTCTTCACCGAATCCCTGGAGATCCGTTTGGACCTTCATTGCCTTCCTTATAACTCCCTCGATTGTCTTTTGGTACATTGTTTATCAAATCATCAAAACAACATTTTAAGCGTAGCAACTATTTTTGTATTAGCAACTACTCAACAATAACTCTCACAAAAGAATTATCTATGTTTAATGATGTTCATGCTAAGCTTATTCGATGTCAAAGTTACTGATCTCTTCATGTCTTATTCCTATTGCTATGGATTGCCCTTCTTTACATGTACCCTCTTCGTTATTTAATTTAGTGATGCTTCATTATACGAGCTATTCCACGCATTCATTCCCTTTTCCGGTGACGCTACATTTCATGATACAGTTCGGATACTCGAGGCACATGACTCCCGTTAGGCTTTCCGCATTCTTAGTCTTTTGGTGAGCCACGCTCGATGTTTGGGGTTTATCTTCATTTAGCATTTCTATCTATTTTGGGTATGCGTGGGCCTTGTCCCGATAAATTTTATTACTTATGACTATGTCTTAGAGCCTTCATAGACTAAATTGTTCTTTAGCGGATGTTGTCGAACCCTTGTTTTGTTTCATGTCATAATGTTTTGAACCTAAAGGAATCATTTACAACTAGAAATTTTAAAAGACCTTATATTATGAAATTTATCTCATGTTATTTTATGCATGTCTCAAATTCATGTGTTCATGTAGAGTTGGCCCGTTCGGTCAAGTAGGAGCACCGGTGCCTGTCCGCCCTTTCATGGTTCGAGGTGTGACAATATTAATCAGGGAATTGAGTGGGAACTCACCTTAGATGATTTAGAGAAGCCCTAGGGTGTTTTCTCTCAAAAGTCACCAAAATGAAGTGAAATAAAAAACTTCGTTAAAGGACGTATGTGACATGCGGTCAACATGAGGTTGTATGTGACATGCGATCGATGTGACATGCGTTTCAACATGCGACCCATATGTTGAGCTCCGAAATTTCCTCTTTTTTTTTTTTTCCAACAGACGATTCCACATGCGGCCAATATGTTGAACATATGATCTATTTGTGGCTCTATAAGTCAACTTCATAGACTTGAAATTTCCCAACCTTTAGTGATTTCTAGGACCCCACATATGTCTGAACGTGTGGTCCGTGTGACGGATATGTGGCTTGTATGTCAACTGTATCTTAACCTAGATTTCCAACTTTGATTCTTTTCGTTTCTTTTCAACTCTAATCTTTGTACCCTTCGTACATGCTTAGATATTCACTTCCACACGTGAATACATATAATATATCATCGTTCGGATCTAACCACGAGCATTCAATGAGTTCAAACCCACCGCATTCAAATGAGTTCAAACCTAACCCCAATTTACGAGTGTTACACCCTTTGGTTTCAAGAGGGTTTTTTCTCTAAACTCTAAATTTGTTCTTGAGTTTAATATTGAGGATGTATTTCCTACGCATACCAACTCGTCTCTTTCTCTCTAGTTACGGTTGATAAATGCGACACCAAATAATATTTTTTCTCTCTTCTCCCTTTTGAGTACATAGTAAGTCGACTAGGGATTACAATCCCTTATGAAGAGCGGAACAAAAACGAGAGTGCTTGGATAAGATGCGATGTTTTTCTTCTTCTATGTGAGGCCTAAATAGTCTTCCCTTTGTCTTGAAGTGTCACGACCCAACCCCATAGGCCGTGACTAGTGCCCGATCGGGGACCAAACACACCCATCGACGCTATCACAAGGTATATCAAACGCATCCAAGTATATAAGTGTCACAAGGCGTGTTCCAAATTTATATAATTTGGAAAAATTTCGAAGTTTTCCTTTTACGGACTATCCAAAATAACCTGCGCACGAAAAATACCAACAAAGGACACACGGGCCATCAAAACAACATATATACATATGTGGGCCAACAAGGCGCACGGCGAATGATATCGCCCAAAACACAACGATACAAACCTGTTGTACGTAGGCCAAACCCCCCCCCAAATGTCCAGGGCTCAAAAGGGCGACGGGAAATCATATACGGG
>NW_026724763.1:0-4422 GCF_029784015.1 Lycium ferocissimum
TATAACAGTGAACTAGAAATTTGCTAAAAAACCCTGAAAAATGATACAACATTTTATAAAAAAGGAAATATACCACTACGATATATAGATATTTGTAAGGGGGCCATCGGGCCTTAAATATATGGGATATACAAGTTTTTTGAAATGACTATCAATTCATGTAAGCCTCTTTTAAAAAAACTTTTACCTACTTGGGGACAAGGCTCCCCCTCCCAGTTCAACATAAAAGAAAAACTCAACCAAACTACTCGGATAAAATCGATCTTATCTCTCAGGGAATCCCCCGGGGTGCCTAGCGAGGAAGTTTGCCAACTGCATCGCCTAAATATAAACCCCCGTAAAAGGGACGTGAGCGCAAAAAGTATTTTACTTGTATGTAAGGTAGACAGTGTAGCATAAGCAAATACTAAAGGTCATATAAGAGACAACTAAATAGCAATCAAACAAGCACCTGAGGAGACTAAGAAACAACCTAAAGTAACCCCCTTTTTCCTACTTGTTATTCAACTTCCCCTCGAATTTTTTTGTAGGTTTTTATGTCGAAATGTTTGGATCGTTATTGCCTTTGGGTTTGTATACACATTAAGTTTTTCCTTTTATTATAATATGTAATAAAGGGGGGGGAATAGATATTTTGGGGCCACTAATGTATATATAATAAGCCCAGGGCCTATAGATCCCAATTTTTCATAGATTTGGGTTAGATTTGAATTCATTAAGAGGATAATAATGTGACTTCTTAGCCATATCTAGTTCTATCTAATTAAGTTTGTGTGTGAATGTTGACTTTTTTTCGAATGTTGTTGGTCAAAAAACGGGGTTTTTCTGACGACTTATATAACTCAAAAATTTGGGGAAAATTTCGAAAACGCAAGAAAAAAATATCCCTTTTTAAATTTTAAATCCAAAAAAGAATAGCCAAAATGGATCTCCCACAAAAGGGATCTTTTCTGATCTTGTGCGGCCCCCAAAACGAGCAGGACTCGGGGCTCCTCGCAGTCCAAAAAGAAAGGGGGCTAGCGTTGGGGCTTGCTCGGGGGGGGGGGGAATTCCTCCCCAGGCCAATATATGCAACCATTAACTGATTTTATTTAATTTTTCTCCCCTTCCCCTCCCATAACTCATTTTAGATTTCCCCAAAAATTAAGTATTTAACTCATTCTATGATTCATCAAAACATAAGATTTCCCAAACCCCCCCATAGTCCCAAGGTTTTGGTATTCTTTCGGGGAAAAAATTTACCTCATTGTATTAGAGTGATTATAGGTATGTAAAGCTAACTCCATTTTGGGCATCTTGTTCTTATGCCCTCTTCGATTTTAAGAATTCGCTCAAAATCAATTTTGCTCATTTTCAAAAAAAGGTGGGAATTCTTGGGTTTATATTAAAGTTCTAATCTTTATCATCCAAATCGATTGTAGATCGGTGGTTCAATGTGGGGAAATTCCATTCGGTAGTGTTTTAGCAGGAATTGAGGTATGTGTCTTTTTTAACATACTTTTTGACTTTAAAGATGGTTTATTTGATAAGGTGTCATGCGTGTGTAGGGTCAACCCTGGATCGAACCTTTACGTGTATTATATATTATAATGTATGTAGGTAATTTATTTGTTCCCCTATAATGGGATGATTTTAACTGATTTCTAATGAGATAGTCTTTAAACGTGATTTGCCCCTATTATGGGATGTTTGAACTTGATTTCGAAAACATTGGTCTTTAATGTGTTTTATCATATGAACAGGTTTCCTTAATTGAAATTTGATTAATGATATGAACGTGGCTTCTAAATCGATTAATGACTAAAATTGAACTATTAAATTCCGCCATGATTTTTGATTCCTAAATGTTGATTTCATTTTTGTGTTTGGGCTTGTATGGGCAAGCTATGCTATCCAGAGGATTAATAGACACTATAGATCCTAATGTATCTCTTTTAGCATTGTTGTGTCTTTTAAGGGATGATTAGCCAGGTGGGTTTGTATCCCGGGGTATCATGAAAGGGGATCGAAGGGGTTTTCAATTTTTTGGTGTTAGTCTGATGTTTTTGGTTTGTGAATTGATACCCTTTGGGCATCGGGGTTGCGACCAAGATGTCTTGTGATATTCTTTGGTTCCCCTTGAGTTGGCATGTTGGTGATAATGATTTCATAAAGGAAGGACTCAATACGTTAACAACATGATGAATCGAAATTAGCTTTTTTTTCATTACGGATTTAAATGGGACTTTAATGATTTACTATGCTTACTGCTTTATTGTTGTGATTGGCACAACATGATGCTTTTGAACATAATGAACAAAAATTGTCTTATCTCTCATTCTATTAATCTATTGTGTTTCGTAATTTAGTCTTTCACCGATGTTGAACTGATTTGTTGTCACTGTTTTGTTATATCTACTATTATGATCACTTTTATTATATCAAATATTCCCCCGAAACACTGGAGCCCCCATACTGGAATATCAAGGGTTTTTTCTTTGATGTTGGAAGAAGAGGGGGTGTGATACCTGGGGGTGAGACCCCCCGGTCCGGGAGGGCGCCCAAACCCCGCTTCATATAACCCCAAAAACCGAAAAAGGGGCGAAAGGAAAAAAATTAAAAAGAAGGCAAGAAAGATATGACACGTCGATAAACAAAAATTCTAAAAAAGAGATATAAGGCCAAAGCCGGTGCCCGGGGGAAAATAAAAATCAAGGGTTAGGCCAAGCACTACATACATACAAATATGTCAAAGCCTCAGGTACAACTCGGATACGATCGGGTTTAGCCCCGGTCTCCTAACGTCTACAAAGACTTTAAAAAGACCCATAGAATTGGCTTCCTGGGGAAAATGGAATCTTCCCAAACCCTTTTAAAAACTGAATGCCCACGAAACTGTTAAATGCCACTAAAGCCAAAATAATAGGCGCCGGGAAAAGGGGGCATTAGTAAAAACGAAGTAAACCCCCTAGTAAGATAGACATAAGTATATAAAACAACGAACTCGTAAAGATACAAGTAAAATACAATAATAAATATTCTGAAGGGTGGGATGAAAATCCCAGATCTTTTTTCACGACCCCCCGTGGGGACTGTGCCGGCCCCCAAACTCGTATACAACCAACTATAATCAATACAAATAGCATAATAAAGAACTTTAAAATAAAAAGGCAAGACGTTTAAACTCGCTATATATACTATCCGAATTTCCCCCGAGGAGTTACAACTTTCAACGGTTATCGCCAAAGCGACAAAAACAAAAAGGGAACGCCCCGGCGGGGGAAAAGGGTACCATAACACAGCCCCGAACATATATATATATATATCTCGGGGGGGCCCCCCCCTGCCCAAACTAAAACATATATATACGCAAGCAAAACAAGGCCCCTAAAAAAAGGGGCGCCCAAAGTGAAAAGGACCCCCCAAAACAGTATATCAACCCCACTTTGTCTAGGGCCCCCCAAGGGGTCAACAAACTAGAGGGGACGGGGCCCCCGGCCCCCCCGGATAAACACATATATACAACAAGAGGATCGTCCCAAAAATCTGGCTCGGGGCAAGGGGGCCTCCCCAAAAGGGGAAAAGATATCTGGTCGGATCACCAAAAAAATCGTCGTACCGGGGAGAAAAACCCACGAAAAAGGGGTCGTCGGATATGCCCGGTATAAAACATGAAATACAATAAGAAAGATCTAACGAAAAGGGGGTTTCCGGGGGACAAGTATAATAGTCAAGAATCACTCCGCCTTTTTGAATGAAATCATGCATAACATTATCATATACGTCGCCCTTTTGGGCTCAAAAATCGTTACACGATACGTCCGCCCTTTTGGGCTCCCAAAATCATATCATCGTATCTCATTTATTATATCATATATCATCTATCTCATAGCATACCGGCCTCAGGAGGACTCGGGAATAATCGGGGCCCCTCACGAATACTACCCCGGGGCTGGGAAAGATGTAACGGAGCACGAGCAGTAGGAGCAACCATATGCAAAAAAAATCATCATCGAGACTCATCGAAAATAGATTAACTAAACTAAATATCAAACGATAGTCATATTAAGGAAAGTCTCGGGGAACCTAGATATGTTTAAATCAATAGAGACATTTTTAAAGTTTGGCATTTTATCCGAATCCTTTAGGGAAAAGAACCTTTTTATATCCTTTCTATCATCATATAGAAGACTTGGGGCGTGCTTGACCCTTTAAAATTCTAACTCAAAAAGTGAATAAGAATCATAAATCATGCTTGAAACTTATGAATAGAATTCCCAAAAATCTTCATACCTCCTTACTTAGGGCATGCCAAAAGAAAGAAGGGGGAGGCTTTACATACCCCTTACGACTATCCTTTCGCCCCCCTTCTCTCTTTTAGCCTATTTAATATAAGAGTAATGTTATCGTTAGTAACTATATTTTCTAGTTTAAATGGCCAGC
>NW_026724764.1:0-4971 GCF_029784015.1 Lycium ferocissimum
GGATTCAAAAAGCAGGATGCACCAAAGTTGTTATTCACCCCAAGCCCCCAAAAGAATGGTGATGGGGCGAAAATTTTTCGAGAATAATAGGATTTTTTCCCCCTTAAACGGCCTTGGAAAATTTCCCAAAGATTGAAGAAGTTAATTTTTTTGGATTGAAGTTTTAAGGGTTAATACGCTTGATTCTTTTTTCTTCAAGGTTTTTTTTCCCATTTTTTTTGAAGGGTTTTTTTAAGGGAACCAAAAGAGGGTTTTTAAAAGGGTTTTTTTTTCCTTTAAATTTTCCCCCCGGGTTTTTTCTTGTAATTTTTTCGGCCACATTACCCATAAAAAAATCGGGGGATTTATAAATATTATTTATTTTATGGATGTCTTTGGGAAAATATTAGGAGGGGTTGGGGGATCAAGTCATTTTTTTATAAATAAAAGTTCTCCTTCATTGTAAATCAATTCCTCAAGAGAAATAAATATTCTCCTCTTTTTTTTCTCTAAATATTTTTCCCTTTTTTGCTTTATTATTTTATAAATATTTAAATTATAAGAAAGTTTTTAAATGAATAAGCAGCTAAGGCAAATATCATGAAATTATTAACAGACTGTTTTGGATTTTGGCCCCATAAAAATTTATTTTTGGGAGGATATGTCACGTGGCCCCTTTGGCAAAAGGACGTTATTATCATAGACTTTGCTGTATTTTGAATACTATTATTTTGAAAATTTAACTGGCCTTTTCTCCTTTTTTTTGGGAAGACTAACTAGGCAGCTAACAACTGGTCAGACATTTAAGCCTTTTAATTTGGATGATCCCGTTTTTCACTACTTTTGTTTGCAAACCAGGGGTGGGGGAGGAAGAAGGTTTCTAAAAGTTTTCTTTTTTTTTTGTAAAAATTTTTAAAAAGTTTAGAGCTGTGTTTGCTTCTATATTTCACGCATAACAGAAAAAAAAAATTTTAAAACCCCAATGCTAGTCGAAACATCTTTTAATTGGGGAAAACTTTAACACAAAACAGTTAAAAGTACTTTTTTGGTCCAAAGTTTGTGAAGTAATTGAATTGCCTTAGCTAAGCATTAGCCAAGAGCCGACGCGCCGTAATTGCGATATGTGTCCAAAATACGGCTAAGAAACACACGAATAAAGCCCTAACGTTGCTCAACTACTATCTATACATAAAAATAATTTTAATCACGTATATACAGCCGACCTCACGGGGTTGTTTTGGATGAACCCTTTAGCCATATGTGGCTTCGCTCCTGTAGAGAAGGTGGATTGCAGGAGTCAGAATTATACTAATTCAGAGAATTTGAAGAAATTGCATGGTTTTTCCTTCAAATGGTTCGGTCTTTAATTTTGGCCCTTCAAATGGGTTGTTCTCACTTTTGTGTCTTCAAAATCGAATTTAAGCTTGCATGCGTCATGTTTTAAAGATGCGTATACTTGCATTATTGCTGACGTTTAAAAATAAACACATAACTCGCAAAAAAGTTATTTGCATTAAAGAGAAAAAATTAAAGACCAGCACAAAATAGGACCTAAAGTGCAAATGACTCAAAAAATCATTAAAGCCCAATATATAGGTTTTGCTAAGTTTCTAGGGAAAAAACCCGTAACTGTACAATTATATAAAAATATTTACAGAAGTTTAGCACCATTATCTAATCAACATTTCCTAGCATTAGAAGAGTTATATACCAAAACAAATTCTTACCTATTATAAGTATACGGCTATAGACAAGTCATTAACAAATTAACTTATTTTTATGCTACTTTTTTGCTCAAAAGATATTCCCTCCTGTATAGCTACGTTCAGTCTTCTTCTCCATTTTTAGTAATCTAACTTGTTCATATATTGTATTTATACCATAATTATACATGGTATGCTTGAGATATAAGAAAATTATATCATACATATACTACACACACACACACATATATATATATTCAATAAAAAAATCACAAAGAAATACTTTCATTATAACAAATTTGTCCATGAATATACAATTGTTACCTTTACATCTCATAAATTGGTACCAAAAATATAATAATAATCTGAATTTTCCATATACTACATTTATACCATTAAAATTCATGGTATATTTTAGATATAAATTTTTATACCATGCATATCGTATTTCCATGAATATACAATTGTTATCTTTGAATCTCATAAATTTGTACCAAAAATGTAGCAATAATCCGAATTTGCTATATACTATATATATACCATAAAAATACATGGTATATTTTAGATATAAATTTTTTATACCATGCATATCATATATTACAAGTATAAATTTATATTTAATAATTTTAAAAAATACTTTTCGTATAACAAATTTATACTATAAATATATTGCCATAAATCTATATAAAAGATGTAACAATAAGTTGGCTTTGCCATGTTTAATATCTCTCCAAGACTTTATTACCACAAAATATATGTCCTCGCTTAATAATTCCCTGAAGCAACTTAATTCTAGTTCTCCTTCTCCCAAATAAAAGAAAACATAAAAGGAAAAAAATATTAGTATCCAATGTAAAAGGAAAAGAAGTGAACAAGAGAAGATTCTACGTCCCGTGCAAATTCCAAAAATTATGATCAATTAATCATGGGTAGTAAATAGCGTTAACAACAAAAATCTAATAGAAATGAAAAAATAGTCTATTAATCAAGAGAGGGAGAACTAAAAAATAATGGGTTGTACCCAACACGTATAAGAAAGAGAAATGAGAATAATAAAGATAAAGCAAGAGAATAAATTTGATCCCTATTTTCGGGGATAAATTTAATGTGAATCCCTAGTTTAGTGGGGACAAGTAACTAGTAAATATACCAATAAAGTAATAAAGAGTGCTCTTTTTTGATGAATTTGAAAAATTGTGCTATTTATGTGCTTAATTCTTGTTCCATGACTTATGGTGTAATTTCCTCTAGTTTCGGGAAAAGGACATATATGGCCAGTTGGCCATAAATAATCCCACCCTCTAACCCAATTTTCTCAAATCCAAATTATACCCACTAAACTAATCCTATCCATTAGCCAAAAACTTAACAAGACAATTAAATAAAAACCCAAACACAAAAATGTTCGAGGCGATTTTTATATAAGTAATATGTGTCATTTATGTATAAAATACGTACGTACCTATCCGTACGTATGTAAACCGTATAAAATACGAATCACTAAGGTATGTATCATTTTTGTATATAATATGTATCATTTCAGGTATATATCGTATTTAAAGACAAATCGCCCTCGTATAGAATAGAAAATTGTATCATTTTTGTATATAATACGTATCATTTTTTGTCTAGAAAGTGTATATATAATTTACGTGTATATAAACCGTATCGCCCTCAGATATAATGTTGTACCATATGTATAAAAAATGTATAATAAACCGTATCATTGTGGTATATAATACGTAAAAAAAAATATCATATCATTATTGCATAATATGTGTATAATAAATGTATAATTAACGTATAGTTTATGTAAATAAATGTCCGATTAATTCCATTATATGTATATAAAATATAATTTTCGCATATAAAGTGTATATATAATCCAACTTATGTATATACGGTTGTACTACCAAATTTCGGTCAAGATTAATACTAGCCGACCTACCATTTTTTGGGATTATTTCACATTTTTTCGATTATTTTCGAGAATATTGTGCATCCAACATTTGATAACGTGTGGTGATTACTTCTTTGACCATTTGTCCTTTTCCCTAGTTTCTAATATTTGGTTCGCGATTTATTTGATGGGCCGAATGCTTGGCATAGCCGCAATTCGTTAATCGCTCTTCGTTCGGGGTGGTCTTTAAATTTTGCCTCTTATATTTGAAATCTTTAAATTTTTTTCGCATAAACCCATAGTTCCTGTGTTCGAACCCACGCGCGTCAAAATTTTAAAAAATTCGTGCTCAAGTTTAAATTTCGCTTACGCCTCAAATCCAAGACAATAACTGCTTAATTACCAAAGCATACTTGGACCCGCATACTTACGCTTACGGGAAGACTTCGATAAGAGTGTCGCGGTCCGTATAACTTTGATAATTCCTTCACAAAGTTACGCCGGTCCCAAGATAAGTTTGTCTATTAAAAGAGGCCTGTTCCAAGATAACTTTGTAGTTAAAGAACAAGTTATGCGCGGCACCCTAAGATACTTACGCTTATGCGTATTTACAAGATGTCGGTTCCTGTGATAACTTTGATAATTCCTTCTTCTCACAGTTATGCCGGTCCTGTGATAAAAGTTTGCCCATTAAAAGATAGCCTCAATTTGCGATAACTTCTCAGAAGAAATTATCAAAGTTATACGGACCAGAGATACTTACGCTAAGTCTCGCTTATAAGGCATTTAGAGTATGCCGGTCCGCATAAATGTGTAATTCCAAAAAGACGGGGTCCCAGATAACATCGCCAGACCAAACCTTATTCCTACATTTTTTTTTTAATTTACGCCGAATGCATCGAACCGCACCTCATTATTTCGGCTATTAAAGCTCAAAGTTGCAATGCTAAGCAAGAAATTAAAGACTAAAGAATATAAGCAAGATAATTTAAAGACTACAAATACGGCGGTGAAAATTTTAAACACCACCCAAAAGAAGGGCACTCCGCGCAAAAAAATGATGCAGTTCTCGTTACTTCAAAAAACACTCCAAAACGGCGGGAAAAACACTATTACAATCTCCTCTTTCGCGCGAAACGAATTGAATCTGAGCACACACAATAATCTATCTATCTATCCTATATAAATAGTTAAACACATAACCTTCACAACATACATTCACTTCACTTCCAATCTAAGCTCTCATACCATCGGATTTTCAAAGATGCCGACAATCGCAGCCGTCCGTCGTTCGCCACGTGTCTCCGGTGAGACCACAGTAGTCGCCGATCAAATAGTCTCCAGTCCTCAAAAACGAAGACTCGATTAATCCAACACTGAGGACAGTTT
>NW_026724765.1:0-4896 GCF_029784015.1 Lycium ferocissimum
AATTCCCTTTTTTAAATTTTAATAAACTTATCTGTTATGTTTCGTATTATTTTTAATGGTTATATTTGTTACTTTTCCGCTTTAAGCATACCTCGGTACATTTTCCGCACCGACCCCCATTCTCGGTGGCCGCGCTTGCCACGCCGCAGCATGGGGCACGCGTTTCGTGATACGCCGCCGGCCGTAGGGGATGCATCGTCGTTCGGAGTCGCTCCCCTTGATCCTAGGGCTTATACTTTTGGTATATGCTGGCTGTCATACATTGTGTTCGTATGCTTATTTGGGTACGGCGGGGCCTGTCCCGTCTTACGATTCTCATTATGTATGTTAGAGGCCTGTAGACATGTATGTGGGTTATGGCTATGTCTGTACAGTATTTGTATATGTGATATGTTCTGGGCGTTTCCCCGCCACGGCAGCCTTGCCGGCTTGCCTATATATGTGTATGCGGATATGTTGGTATTTTCTGCGTGCAAGTTTATTTTGGTTAGTAAGAAAAACAGTAGAAACTCTCGGCCCAAATTTTTAGATATTTGGGCTACTATCTTTGGGCTTTTGGTACGTACGGGGCCCGTGTCGGGCGCTGATCACACCGCTACCGGGGTCGTGACGTAAAATATTATGTTGTTGGTATTGTGATAATGATTTGGCCGAGTTAAATTCTCGGGGATGTCCAATTATAGGGGAGGTCTTTGTCGAAATTTACGTAGAAAAAGTAATGGCTTGGAATTGGGTTCTTCGATGTTTATGGCCCCAATGTTCGATGCCCACCGATGTTATTGTAGATCGTGAGAAGTCGAGGCTTGAGTTGGATTAGCTTAGGAAGCGATCGAGGTATGTAAGGCTTACTTTCACTGCGGGTATGTCTTAGACGTACTAAGGTATGACATGAGCTTGTGCTTTGGGGGTAATTCGCTCTTACGTTCCGAGTATGTGTATGATCCTTAATTGCTCATAATGTGACACACTTCGTATAGTCCTTAAGTCTTATGTATGTTTGGGTTTCAAATAGTGAATAAAGGATTTTGTTCTAAAAGATTTTAAGTCTAAAAACGTCCTAACTTCACAAACAAAACCGGATTACCTCGATATGCTTTGAAATGATCCTCTAACGTACAATGACTTAAGTTTACATAGGCGGGACTCAGAATGATTTGATATACGACTATGGCCTCCTCTATTATACTTTGATATACTTATGATATAAGATGTGTTTCCGAGTACGACCGAAAGCTATTTGATATGATTATTGTCCGGATTTTTAAATGATGATTCAAGTGTTGACTACTTCATCGAGTCTTTGAAAATATTTTATGTGCGTATAGTTTCTCGACTACTCGCTCGTGCCAGCCTCGATATGTCCTTCAATGCGTCCGGGCAGTGTGTATTCCAACACCTCATTGCATTGTTCACCGCGTCCCTCACCCGGTGGTCACGTTATATTTACCGCGTCCCTTGCTAGCGGGGCGGGCATGTTATATGATATGATGATATGGGAGAGGTGGCCGGATGGCCTTTATGATGATTCACCTTTACCGCGTCCCCTCGCTCGAGGGGCGGGGGCACGTTACGTGCACATGCATATGTTATGATTTTTTTTTGATTTACCGCGTCCCTCGTTAGAGGGCGGGGCACGTTACGAGCACGAATTTATATATGTGTGTTATGATTTTACTCACCGCGTCTCCTCGCAGGGGGGGCACGTTATATGTTCATATGATGATTTTATGACATTGATATGCGTAATACATGTTTGCAAAGGCAAGTTTTATGATTTTGTACTCATTACTTGCATGATCCCGCTACTACGTGCTTCTATGCTTTACAAACTCGGTACATATTGCATCGACCCCCTTTCTTCGAGGCTTTTGTTTCGTGCGCGCGGTACGCCCGTACGAGTCAAGACTTTAGTAGGAGACATTCCGGGATCGGCGAGCTCCGGTCCTCGGACGCTCACCGAGTCGAGCATTATGTTATGACGGTTTGTATATGTTAGAGACTTTGCGGAGCCGGTGTTGTGGGTATAAGACGTCGGTTATGTAGCGCCCGTCGGTAGAGCGATTTGTTACGCATTGTAGTATAAGTCCTATATTGTTTTATATGTTCCCGGATTTTCATTGATTCGAGAAAGGAAAAATGTACCTTACTCCTCCGCAAAATTTTCATTATGTATTTGTGTCATAAATTTGAGGGGCCGGTATTATAAGAACTATGTGGTCGGGCGGGTTCGCTCGACCTAAATAAGGGTCGGGTGCCCATCACGCCCTAACGAAAATTAGGGTGTGACACTATGCCCTCTGTCCGATGTACTAGACGTGGAATCCTTATGAAATCTCCCTACTACCTGGAGGTATAACTTTATCTAGTCCCAACCGTCCTGCTTAAATCATTCCATAATTTCCTTAATTTGACTTGTCATGCCTTAGACATATTACCTTGTGTCACTTTTTTTTTTGTCTTTGACTTTGTGTCACTCAGCGAGGTCACAACCTTTACGAGGACATGTGAAAATACGCACGTTATCTCCAAAATACCTTCGACACTTCACCAATCTCTACGCTTTTCCTTGACTTCTCTCAATTATCTTACAATCAGTATCGGGAAGGGTCTTTGATTCAACCCTGATTAATTTCTACTTGCCCTTAGTACCGGCTCTATCTTGGTCACCTGGTGTAAACCGTCTCCGCATTCTTCTATATCGGACCCAAAATATCATAACTATATTATTATTATTGAATCCTTACTTCTCCTTATCAGGCACTCACTCACTTAGCTTGCTTAACGTACCAATATTCACAAGTTGCATAACCATTCTTGCATATTCGTATAGAAGATATTCGATCTCAGCTATATTCTTTCCACCTCCTGGTTTATTCTGTTTTATACATCCCGTTCCGTCCATCGATATTCCTTGTTGGCCCTTGATGTGATTCCTTACAAATATGATCGAACACCACTTCACACCGATGATCCATTTAATTTCATGGCGTATCCCCTCCCGTTCCATATGGGTAATGGTCCACGAACTATTTCTAGTATTAACGAACCCCTT
This sequence comes from Lycium ferocissimum, assembly GCF_029784015.1. NCBI lineage: Eukaryota > Viridiplantae > Streptophyta > Magnoliopsida > Solanales > Solanaceae > Lycium > Lycium ferocissimum. Next base: position 3,053 of record NW_026724765.1, read on the forward strand.
TTTATTTCACTCATGGGCATTACGTCCTTTCTTTCTTTCAAAATTTTCCAAACTACCCAGCGCTGGTATCCCCATTACCATAATCATTATTGTCCGAAATATCCTTTGAGCCTTATAATTACGCTTATGACACTATGATCGTGCGGTCTCCCTAGCTCGTTCTTGCACTTCATTCCATTCCCTCCAAAATCAAATCTGTCGAACTTCGCATGAATTCTCATTCCACATCACTAATCTCCCAATCAACAGTGTCCCATTACACTTGTTCTTTCTCTGGCACGCATCCGGATTCCCTATCACTAATTTGTCAAAGTATTCCCTCTTGCTCCTATAATTAAAGATTTCCAATTGTTTTATTTCCAAAAGTTCTTGTCTTCCTTGGACTATCCCATTAGTGTATCTTTTCTACTTTCGTCCTTAACCTTCCTTGGATTCCTTCCTCCTCGAACGCTTTTCTGATTCTGCCATTTGTGGCATTGACACTAAAGTTTACGAAATTTCCACTTTAGGCCCGCAAATCTGTTTCATTTCTAGACCATCCTTCCAGGCAAACACTTTTACGTTCGAGGTAATCACATCAACGCGACTGCATGTTGTCCCTTTATATGCCAAATCTCTTGTCATCGTCACAAGGCTGTATCTTTTTTTTTTCTTTACATTCCTTGTTATAGTCACTATTCCTTTAGTCCCATCTTTTTTGAAACTGGTTCTCGAACCTCACTCATTCCTCTTTTGTTCCATACGACCGCATTTCATATGCCTATCTTCGAACTTCTACTCAACTGGTCTCGTACTTTGCCGGTAATTCCTCTCGACTTCCCTTACCGGGATTTCTTACCTTTTTCCGACATTTTTGTCTCTTTGTCTTTCATTTACTCACTCTCTTTCTTTTTCAAATATCGTTACATTATAACCTTTCCAGTCTTAGCCTATAGTGAGAATAATAACAGTTTGCCTTATAACACTCGCACCATTTATTCCTGTTGTCATTTAAGCTTCGATGCCTTCACTCAATTAATGCCTTCCATTCCGTAGTGCCGGTTGCTGGGTCTCACATATCCGCCGATACGATCACATGTGGGATGTCGTACGCATTCATACATACATATATAATTATTACCAACTGGCCCGCAAAATACCTCCAAACACTATTCAAGCCTATCCTAATTCCAGAGCGGTGGCGCACCTTCCGTCCCTCTTCTAGTCTAATCCGTCGCGTACTGTATAACCTTTCATGGTCTCCAACCACCCCGTATACTCTAATTTCACTCAGACTATCCTAGCTTTTCATTTGTCTCTTATGTGTGAATATATCGAATTTTTGCATTCTTCCCAGGGGGTCACCCATCCTGAAATTGCTCCCACCTTAGCACGCTTAACCTCGAAACTTCGATGGAATTCAATTCCTTAATGCTGATATAATCGCGTTCGCTTACTCATATGGCCTTTATTACATGATTTGGGGCCAGTCGAGGTCTTACAGATCCCGAGGCATTTTCGCATTACGCCCTTCTTTATACAATTACTATTTTACCCTTTTGTCACGACCCAACCCGTAGGCCGCGACTAATGTCCGAATTGACACTTATACGTACCCGATATCCGAATTAGCATATTGGCTTGCATACTCATAATTAATCACAAATAGCCTCGATATCACAAGTAGTCGCGTGTGATAAGCCGCTGGCGTCAAAAAGTCCCCAAACTCAAAAAAATTTTACAAAGGCAAGCCCACTAGGCCGGGGGGGAACCCCCCCCTTTCCTAAAAAACCAGATAGAGCCATAACCCACCTTTCCCCGGGGCCCACGAGTAACAAAAGATAGACCGGCCCCCTGGCCCCGAA
>NW_026724766.1:0-10166 GCF_029784015.1 Lycium ferocissimum
TCTAACAATGTACCACTCACGAAACTTTCCATTACATTCAATCCAACAAGAACATCACCAACACTATTCTTTCTTCTAAATTCATCAACTACACTAACAACTCACATATTGACAACATTATTTCCATAGATTCAAGAAACCACATTAAGGTCACATTAATTCTCAATTCGACCACACGGTTTTGATCTTCAACTTGGATCATTAAACTTCATTTTACCTCATAGAATTCATAACGACGACAATCAAAATACTAGATAACATCACTTCATTTCTTGCATACCAAACAGCCCCAGTTCACGGCCCAACCTCCCTCCCGACATCTTATGAGTTTCATTCATTTTCTACACATTACAACAACACACAAACATGCTAAATTCAATTAGTTTATCACTCCAACACACCACCATGCACACGGTTAGACACACACATACACGGCTACACTTCAACTTCCATATTTTCATGATTTTAATTCATTTCCACACTTCACAACACATACAAACCATCCATAACATATGAAAAATAAGATTGAATCTCACCTTCTCCATGTAACTTCACCACTCGGCTAAGCCTCTCATATGACATCAACGAATGATTTACTTGCTCCAACGACCACTCCACGTTAACGAGGGCCTTTCAATTGGTAGGAAAACTAGAAGAAAATTTTTTTTGGTGATCAATTCTTGAACTTCAAATTTCCATGGCCTTAGCCGTTTCTCCTCCTTCTTCTTTTTTTCTTCATATTTCTTGAAATTTGTAGATAACAAATGATGAAGATGACTAAGTTAGTCATCTTATGCATACATATATAATTAAAACATGTGGCCATGGCCCACATCTCCATGTGGCCGGCCACCTCCCCTTTTTTTTTTTTTTTTTTTTTTTGAATTTCAAGTTTCCAAAGCTTCACTTTTGACCCCATATTTCATGAAACATAAGTTTTCATAATTGCACTTTAGCCCCAAATTCTCCTTAATATTTCCTTCCAATGAGCTCATAGGCAACCTATGCCTTAAAACAAAATCGGAAAATGGTCTTACTCTTAACTTTTCACACTTGTCTCGGAATATCCCGACGTACAAAATACGGGATATAACAGATATATGAGATTATATGCGCTTATCTTATGGTTATGAGGGTTTAAGTTCATATAATAAGCTACGAAAGGATTGGAGGACCAGTGAATTAAGGAAATTTAGTTTGTTGGAATTTTGGAGAAAAGATGGGGGATAATTTTGGGTCGAATTTATAGAGGTATATCTCCTGGTATATCAGGAGTTTTGAGGTGTTTCATGAGCTTAAAATGAAGGTCGTCGAGTCTAGTTTCCAACGCAACAAACCATTCATCAAAACGACATCGGAGTAGGGAATTATGGGCGTTTTAAGACGGACTGCCAGAAGCCTGCGAATCTACGCGAATTCTCTAGAAACTCACTTAAGGCCCACTAATTCGGCCCAATGGAGCCTAAAACGACCCACACACCTACAAATACCCCTCTAACTCATCATTTTTAATCAATTTTTCACCATGTCTCACCTCCACACCTCTCTCGAATTTTTCACAACATTCATATAATATCCAAACCTCTCTAAACATATCCCAAATCCTCTAGAACATTCTTCCAACTTCTACAACATGCACATATATTCCTATAAGTCTATATGACAATTTTGGTCATTTTTATTTCATTTTTAGCATAGCCCCAAGTCCTAAGAAGTCCTAGAAACTTCTCCAAACATATTCCAACATATTTTCAAGCCTAAACCAAGGATCAAAGTAAAGATTAATGTAGTTAAGGGTTTCCAAGTGAGGTCTACACTTATCTCCTCTTCTTGAAGATATTGGGTGAGTATTTTTAAGGTGGTGAAAACATGGAACTGAAGTGTTCTTGAATTTTGAGGCAAGATTTCATATTAGTTTCATGTTTATGAGTTTGTTTGGTAATAATGTTAAGATCTGAGGAGAAGAAAATTGGAGAAAAAGTTCAAATATGCATTTGATGATATCTTGAGTTGTGAATTGACTTGAGTTATAATTATTAGTATGTTTTGAGCATAATCTTGTTATGAGGGATAATAATAATGTTAATGAATTGTCGTATACGAGTGTATAAGGGGTTGTATGAAGTTGTTATCATGGATTGATTATGAAAATAAGTTTTGGGATTGAGTTGAGTATAGTTTAAATGTAATCTTTTGATTTTGGAATTGTTGGAGTTTTATTGTGCTTTGGGAGTTATTTTGAAGATTTGAGGGACTAGAAGATATAGGGGAGATGCTGCCCGAATTTCGATAGATTCTAAAGGGGTTTAATTTTAGGGCTTAAGATAAGCATATGACCATATGCCTAACAATAGTATGAATTCTCTTGAATGTAGATTTACGAGCTTGGGAGGATAAGTGTTGAGTAGTTAAAGTTAAGGCGACCAAAAAGGTATGTTAAGGCTATCCTTTCTTTCATTTTAGCATGATCCTATGATATGATCGAACAAACGAGTAAGCGAGCTAGAATATTACTCTACTTCTAGAAGCACTGGGAGTACTTCAGTCTTTGATGTTCCTGTAACCCTTTATGATTGTTCCTTGACTTCTTAAGTCCTGAAGGGGCATCCATAGGCCATATGTTTCCATAACGGTGTCTAAATCTCGAAGGGGACATTCATCAGGTTTCTTTATTCATATGTATTTCATATTTGATTTTTAAGTCTCGAAGGAGAAATATGAAAAAGGGGAGGAAGTTCCCATTTTGAACTAAAAGTTTCTCCGAAAGGAGTCTTTTGATGTTTTACATATGTATGACATGATTTGATGGGGAAAGGGAAAGGGCTATGGCGTTATATACGCAACCCACCTGATTAGCTGGTATATGATGATTGAGATGCATGAAGGGGCTGCTCGATGGGGCGATTATGATATGATGCCCGATAGGGCGAAGCTCTAAGGAGCAAATGGGTAAAGGTGCATATACATATATATATGTTTTCACAAGTACATTATGCATATTAATGGTCCTTAGCGACGGTCACAGGTACGGGTTGACTCCTTCATTCTTCTTATCCTTTGAATCTTAATATGTTGTTTAATTTCAGCCTTACATACTCGGTATATTATTCGTACTGACGTCCCTTTGCGTGGGGGCGCTGTGTTTCATGCCACACAGGCGCAGATAGATGAGTAGAGGACACTCACTATAGGATGTTCTCGGGCTATCAGCTGGTTTGGTGAACTCCATTTCTATTTAGAGTATTGCCGAGTCATAGTACATATGTATATATCTTTCATATGCATTATGGGTATGTCAGGGCCCTGTTCCGACCTATGTTATGGTGTCTTGGTTCATGTTAGAGACTTTACAGACAGTGTCCTGTGGATAGTGCATCGAGATGTCGACAGCTGTGTAAGGCGCCCACAGAGGTTGATGTGTTCATATGCATTAATTTAAGGATTTTATTGTGACTCAAGGTTTTCTTTGACTAAACGATAAGGGAGAAGTCCCTGACATGATGAAAGAGTTCTATTAAAAAGTTTTCATGTTTTACCTGACGGGAGCGTCATTTCATAATTTAAATGTTCACAAAAAGGTGTGACTTATGAATAGAATGGTAGTATGGCACTTAGTCGAGTAGGGTCTTGGGTGTCAGTGGCGGCCCTCTGGTTTGGGTCGTTACAAAAGTGATATCAGAGCAGTTCGTCCTAGAGGTTGTCTGCAAAGTCGTGTCTGGCAGAGTCTTATTTATGGTGTGTTGCGCGCCACATTTATAAACAGGCGGCTACAGGGAATTTAGGATGGTTACTCTTCTTTCTTGTTCTAGATCGTGCTATAAAGCTAAGTCATAGGGTAGAAATCCCTTATTCTAACCTCGAGTGATTTGATTGTTGATAAGCAGTTGGTTGTTCAACCTTGGACGGTATTGGTAAGAATTGAAGCTTGGTTTTCATAAAGGTATGTTTTTCGTCTATTGATGTTGGTATATGAGAAGAATTTTGTATAGCTGAGTTATGGATCGTTTGTATTTCTGTGGTTGCCCTGTGAGGCATTGGATGTGTTTTCTGGGCTATGTGCAGGTTTAGGATAGTAAGAGTTACAGGGGAGACTCTGCCAAAAAAAAAAATTTTGAAAACTAAGTCGTTTGAATACGTATATGTTACAAAAGCAGAGTAAAGGGAAACCCGGTGACAAGATGATAGGTGAGGTATGTCGAGTTGTTAATTGCGAGTTACTTTTAAGGGAATTTTAATATGGTCTTAGTGTGGCTTTAAGAATGATTTATGAGAAAGATGATTAGTGGTCCAAAGGATTAAAATGGGTTACATTCGAGGTTTTGTAGGAACAAGGTCCATTGGGGGATTCGGGGAAAGTCGACAAATGAGTTCTGCTGTGGCTTAATATAAAGAGAAGGTTATTACGGCTAACTCAAAGAAATTATTTATAGAAAGGATTATGGAATCGATCATATGTTAAAGTTGAGTTAAAGAATTTCATAAAGATATAGGCTGTTCTTGTCATACTTTGGATGCTGGAGATATTAAGATGATTTTATATAAGTTAGATCAGTGATTTTGGGGTACTTAGTTCTTACAGATTGGGAGTTGTCGGTAATATGAAGCAGAGTAAGAACTTATGTTTGCCATTGATGCAGAGATGATTACGTTGAGAAGAGCTACGACTAGTTAGAGAGTTAACACAAATTGCAGAACGAGAGTTATGAGAGTATCAAGAGGTAAGTTATGAGATTTAAAGGTAAGTAAGGTAAAAAGGAGAAAGATACGAGCTATTGGAGTACATGAGGTCATAGTTGGTTCAGACCTCAGTTAAGAGGCCAGAAGCGTCGTGGTTCGGTAACCAGGTATGTTAGTAATTTTTTCAGAAGCATGTTTTCCGATTTATGAGTTTCAAGAACAAAGAGATTAGCTACGAGAGTAGAGAAAGTTTTGTAAATGTTATATCCCGTATTTTGTACATTGGGATAATCCGAGCTAACCATGATAAGTTAAGGACATTACTATTCCGGGATACGAGGTAGAGACTTTTGACCTCCGATTTTATTTTAAGGCATAAGTTGCTGGTGATTTTATTGGCATGGAATATTAAGAAAATTTGGGATTAAAAGTGCAATATGGAAAACTTAATATTCATGAAATTAAAAGGCCATATGGCCATGTGGCACATGTGGGCCATGGGCCACATGTGTTAATTATATATGGTAATATAAGATGATAATTTAATCATCTTCATCATTTTGCACACTTAGAAAATTCAAGAAGCATGGAGAAAGAGAGAGAGAGACCATTCGGCCAAGCTATGGCGAAAATGATGCCCAAATTTTTGGTCAAGAAAAATTATTCTCTTCTAGCTTTTCTACTAATTGGAAGGTCCTCTTAAACGTGGAGGGGTTGTTGGAGCAAGCAAAACATCCGTTCTTGCAATTCATCAACTCTAGCCGAGTGAAGAAGTTGAATGGAGAAGGTGAGATTTAATCTTGTTTACATGTTTTCATAGATGATTTGTATATGTTGTAGTATGTAGAAATGAATGAAATTCATGAAAGTTGGTATGTTGAGGTTTGGCCGTGAGTATATGATGTTATGTAGGAATGATGAACAAATTTTATTTAGTGTTTTGGATTGTTGTGTTGTGAATTCAATGATGCAAAGGAAAGTTTAATGGTTCAAAAATTGAGGTTACAATCGTGTGTGGGCTGTTTTGAAAGCTAATGTGAATTAAATGTAATTTCTTGTATTTATGAAGATGATGTTGTTAAAGTGTGGATTGTTGGTGTAGTTGATGAATTTGAAAGAAAGAAATGTATTGTTGTTGTTCTATTGGAATTGGGAAGTTTCGGGTAAGGTAGTATAATGGTTGAGTTGTTTTGAATATTGTGCGGATTGTTGGAAGCATTCTTGAATCTTGTTTGAACGATCTCATATTAGTATTTGAATATGTGAGCGTCGATGTTGACCTGAATGTATGTAGTTGAATTGAATATAAATGGAATGTCGTCGAATTATGTGGAAGAAGAGTTACTAATGTTAGAACGCGTTTTGAATTGATTATTGATGTTGTTTATATGGTTGTTGGTATTGTTGTTGAAGATTTGGCCGAGTTGAATTCTCGGGGTTGTTGAATTTATAGGGGAAATGCTGCCCAAATTTCTGTAGATAAAATGATGGCTTGGAATTGAATCCTTCAGTGCTTATGACTAATGTTTGATGTCCAATGACGTTGTTGTAGATCTCGAGAAGCCAAGACGTAAGTTTGGATTAGCTTAGGAAGCGAGTGAGGTATGTAAGGCTCACCCCTTTCCTTCTTTTGGCATGTCTTAGATATGAATAAGCTATGATAAGTTACGAGTCTCAGGGCAATTCCATTCCTATGATCCGAGCATATATACGAGTCTTATTCATTTCTTGATGTTCGCACTTTTAATATAGTCGGACTATGGTCCTTATGTCTTTTGTATTATTGGATTTCAAAACTTACATAAAGACATTTTGTTGTAAGAGATTTTGTAACTACGAACGTCCGTAACTTTCACAAAAGGGCTCGGATCGCTTCGATGAGTTCGTAGAAGGTTCTATAATGAGTGATGTATCTAACTTTCATGGGCGGGCCCGGATTGATTTGATGCATATCCGTGGTCCCCGAGATTTTCCTTTGTATAGCCCTAACGATTTTCTTTTGAAGGAACTTAACATGTTTATCGTTTTAACTCTCGAGCGTCGACTACTTACTTATTCATTGAGTCTGTAATTATGATTTTATGTGCATATGGTTTCTCACAACTCTGCTCGTGCATGCCTCAATGCATCTTTCACCGAGTCCGGGGCCGGGTACGTATTCGTGCACAGTTTCATTACATTGTTCACCGAGTCCCTCACTAGAGGGCCGGGTACGGTATATATGTATGATAATATGATGTGATGATATGGGGATGGCGGCCAGGATGGTATATGATGATTCTATTCACCGAGTCCCTCACTAGAGGGCTGGGTACGGTATATATATATGATGACATGATGACATGATGATGATATGATTTTACTCACCGAGTCCCTCACTAGAGGGCTGGGTACGGTATATATGTATATATGATTATATGATGACATGATACTAATCTGATTTTACTTACCGAGTCCCTCACTAGAGGGCCGGGACACGTTATGCATGCATATGTTCATGATGATTACTTACTTATGTTGCAGAGGCGAGTCCTATGATTTTCTGTACTCCTTATTCAGTATGATCCCGCCTACTGTATTTCATGCTTTACATACTCAGTACATATTCCGTACTGACCCCCTTTCTTCGGGCGCTGCGTTTCATGCCGCGCAGGTACATACAGATGAGCTGAGGATATTAGTAGAAGATGTTCCAGCTGGATTGGTGAGCTCCATTTTCCCCGGAGTGCTGCTGAGTCAGAGTATTTATGTTATGACAGTTTGTTCTATGTTAGAGACTTTGCAGACAGAGTTATGTATAGTACATGTCTATTTTGTAAGCGGCTCTATAAGCCGATGTATCAGTAAGCGTTATATTACAGATTTCATATGATTACAGATTTTATTTGATTTGAAAAAGATGAAAAGCATGTTTGTTTTCTGAAAAACTTTCATTGTGTACTTTTGCCACATTTTGAGGGCCCAGTGTCATTATGAGTATCACGAGAGACAGCGGGTTCGCTCGGCCCTAAGTAAGGGTCGGGTGCCCATCACACCCTATCAGGTTAGGGTGTGACAAATTGGTATCAGAGCGGTTCGTCCTAGGGGTTGTCTGCAAAGTCGTGTCCAGTAGAGTCCTGTTTATGGTGTGAAGCGCGCCACATTTATAAACAGGAGGCTACAGGGCATCTAGGGTGGTTACTCTTCTTTCATCCCTTAGATCGTGCCATAGATCCAAGTCACAGGAAATGAGATTCCCGGTACTAACTTTTGATTTCAGCAGAGGAATGGCATCGACAGGAAAAGGTGACTAGCGATTTTGGAAATCACAAAGCACGCAGGTAAGCAAAGGTATGAAAGGTATATGTCGGGCAAGATAGTGAAGTACGATTGAAATACAAGTTGAAGATTAAAAGGGAAAGTAAACAGGAAAGTGTGACAGGTGCAATTTGAGTTGGGCATACGAGGTATGTTTATCATTATCGTACTGTTGTTGATATTGGGAGCCCTGTGTTGTTATAGCCCGTGTTTTGTACATTTGGATAATCTGGGATAATTGCAAGAAGTTAAAGGCAAGACCATTTTCAAAATTGTTTTAGTAGACAAGTTGTTAGTGAATATTAATTATGGCTATTATTAATGTGAAAATATTGAGAAAGGCCAAGGGTAAAAAGGGACATTCGCAAAATGGCCCGTGGTAATATCATGGAAGTCTAAGGGTAAAATGGTAATTTCACAGGTGTTCAAGAAAATTCTTGAAAATCCCAAGTTATTTTTGTGGCATGTGTGGCATATGTCCACATTTCTATTAATTAGTGGGGGTTAATTACAATTATAAGGACATATGGACCAAAGCTTACAAAGGAAGACATTTAGTCTTCCTTATTCATTTTTAAGAAAATTCAAGAAAATGGAAGAATTTTCTAAAGAAGGAAAGAAAGGGGTCATGTGGCCATACTTTTATTTTGAGGGACTTATTTATAAATATGGAAAATTGGTGGAAGACATGTATATATATATATATATATATATATATATATATGGGGTCATCTTAATTCAAGAAATGGGAGAAAGAAAGAAAAAAGAAAAAAAAGAAGAGAGGAATATAGTGGGTTCGTCCATGGTTCCAAAAATGGGAGCCATGGAAGATGATCAAAATAAATTATTTTCTTCCACTTTTCCTACCTAATGGAAGGTCCTCAATAACATGGAGTGGTTGTTGGAATAAGAAAAGCATTGGTTGTGTAAGTTGGAAACTCTAGCCAAGTGAGAAGACAAGTGGAGGAAGGTAAGGTTTAATTCCCTTTTCTATGTGTTATAGATGATTTGTGAGTATTGTAGTATGTAAAAAGAATGGAACTCATGAAATATGCATGTGTGTGGTGTGTGAATGGAATAGTGTTGTGTAGAGATGATGAGTTAATTTTTATTTAGTATGTTGATTGTTGTAATTGTGGATTCTATGATGGGAAATGAGGATTTAATGGTTAGAAATGAAATTGTGATTGTTTGAGGATTATGGAAGAAGCCAATTTGAGACATTAGTATGATTTCCTATAGTTGAAAGAATAATTCATGCATGTTGTGGAATTGAAAAATGAATGAAAAAAAAAACATGAGAATATGCATGTGTGTGGCCGTGTGTGTTGTGTAAGGTTAAGGGGCCAATTTTATGTAGTATGTTGTTTGTTGTTGTAATGTCAAGAAATGAGTGCAATATTAAGGAAATGTTATTGAATTATGTAAAGGAGCTACTAATGTTGGAGTGTGTGTTTTGAATTAATTGTTGAATGTTGGAAGATATGATTATTGATACTGTTGTGGCCGAGTTCCATTCTCGGGTTTGTTGTTGTTGAATTGGCCAAGTTGAACTGTCACACCCTAATTTCCGATAGGGTATGATGGGCACCCGACCCTTACCTAGGGCCGAAGCGAACCCGGCTGACTATCGTAATGCTCATAACGAATTTGGGCCCACAAAACATAACATACGCACGTAATGAAAATTTTAGAAGACAAACATGCCTTTCGTTTTTTTTTTTTTCAAACCAAATAAAATACGCAATCGTATGCATCTGTAATATAAGGCACAACAGTACTTCGGCTTATATAGCCGCTTGCCAAACACATCGGTAGCATGATGCATACAAACACACCGGCTTACATAGCTGCTTACAAAACAGACCCGACATATCATACACTCGACACTGTCTGCAAAGTCTCTACTAACATCTCAGATACCATACAAGCACTCGGACTCGGCAGCATTCCGAAAGAAATGGAACTCGCCAATCCGAATTTGGAACATCATACCTTGCTAACATCACCGACTCATCCGTGGGTACTGCGTGGCATGAAACGCAGCCCTCGAAGAAAGGGGTCGGTGCGAAATATGTGCGGGCATGTAAAGCATAGCATACATCAAACGAGGTCATAACCAAAGTAGGGAGTACGGGAAAATGAAGTCGTAATAACCCCCTCCCCAAATACTTCTCCGAACCAAAAAACAA
>NW_026724767.1:0-4852 GCF_029784015.1 Lycium ferocissimum
TATTAATATGATTATATAAGATATATGGGATGTTTATCCTTTAAATTTTAAGTCAAAAGCAATATAAAGGAGGGTTATCTTTTTTCCACGTTGCCATACTACTTTAAAGACACATATTACATACATTATATATGTTTAAGTTCTTCCCCCCCTACCAACTATGAATATTTTTTTTAAATAAATTTTCAATATCAAGTTTCATGCTAGCTGCCTAATTTTGGAAAAATGAAATTTTTGGTTTTAAAACTTGTGTTATTTATACCAGCAAATCCATCTTTATCTATTAGTCCCCTAGAAATTACGAGGGGAAGTTTTTCCCCCCAAATAGTCGATAACAATTAAATTTGTAAAGTGGTGTAAGGACATGCTTGGGTTTAATAATAATATAAGAAAAGTGAGTAGACAATGATATATTTTTAATAAGTAATAAATGCAAACTAGAGAGGAAGATTTTCCCAATGTTGTGTTTTGGGTCCGGTTTGGGTGGGGTTTTAACCGACCCAAAGTACTTGAAGAAATAATTACATCCTTGTCGATTACAATTTGTTGAATAGTGGATGTTATACCCCATTTTAACCGCTATTAAAATAGTTTACAATACCATCCTGTAATTCCCGGGGTTATTTAAAGTTAAAGGAGTCACCACCTAATTATTTATGGTGAATTAGGGCACCTAAGGTAATTAAAGTAATTATCTAAAGTTAATTTTATTAAAGTCTACGAAACCAAAAAGATCTGAGTAAGGGTTCAACTAACCTAGAGGGAAGGTATTAGGCATCCTCTAAGATCCACTAACAATGGTTAATCCGACCAGACTTTCAATTAATTAGGCTAAGTGTAGATATAACATTCTAATATGTTTAGAAAATAACTTATGAATATTGCTAAAGTTTTTAAAGTAAAAATGTAATAATGTAATAATGTTATTAAAATAAGATTCGTAGAAAATATAATAGTTTGTATAAAGAAGAACTTGGACGGCTATGTTAAAATATGACTTATAAAGGTCGTTAAAATTTTGAAGAAAGAATATAATGATGCTAATTAAATAATACTTATAAATATTGCTAAGATTTTGAATAATAATGCCATTCAAAACTAAAATCGGCAAAGTATAATGATTTGCATCTAAGTAGAAACCTTTAGATAGAAAGCTTAACAAATGTAGATTTGGGATAAAATTATATTATGTGAATATAGTGATGTAAAAATTTAGACTTATTCCCAAATAGGATATAAGACAAGGTGAGTTTTCTTTCTTTTTATTAACTATATTTGGTTAAATCTGCATAATCGGATCAATCTAAAATATTAATAAGATGTACTTGGATTAATATTTGTATGTTAGTGACGTTTAAGTTTCTAAGATAGTAATCAATAAAACATAATTCCTTTGATTCAAAGCTTACTATTTTTTTTTTTAAAAAAAGACCAATTATTCTGAAAATAAATATTAGGAGTATTATAAATGACTAAAAAAAGAAAATGAAATTTATGGAACTAATTATTGGTTTCTCCTTTAGACCAACCACCCACTATACTAACACTAACCCATCAATTCTACTAAGGTTCATTCTAGCTAAAAAACCAAAAACAAAATAAAACGTTAGTTGCACAATATAACTAAAATGCACGAAATAAGAATCAAGTAAACTTAAATGGGCTCAGCCCATTTTCTGGAACTGCTGCGGCTGTCACTGTTATGGGCTTCGGCCCAGAATTCTTTTTTTTTTTTTTTGCTGCGGGTGGGCTGACTCGATAGGAGGATTTTGTTGGGCTTTGGCCCAATATCGAATGCGGAAGATGACGAGTCCCTCGGACTCGTGTGCGAGATGGTCATGCATAAAATAAAAGAAAAAGGATTAGTATATAATCAAGGAATGAAGTTAAACATATGAAATGTAAACTCAAAGTAGATTAATGGATTGTGTATATGCCATGTATATTTGAAAACATGAAATAGAGAAAGGGGGGGTCAAACTAATCCCTATTTAACAGAAAACAAAACATCAATCCCCTGTTTAACAGTCACAAACAGTAGCTAAACATAACAGCATTCAAACTAGCATATGTTTGGCATTAATTCTACAATATGACAGTTTGGGGAAGCCCCAGAGTTGAACGTTCTTATCCCATTTAAAACAGTGTTACTCCGCCAAGCCATACTTGAACACTCTACTCAAACAATATTGCAATTAACGTGACATTATAAGGACCCGAGAGACTTTACAGAATGGAAGATGAACCCAACACGGACAATACAACAGCAGGCTATTGGATCCACATTTAATGCAATAAATAGAGTTTAGCAACAAACAGAGTTTCCATATGAATTCATTCGTATGGAAACATAAGAATTCAACTCCCATTTGACTAAAAGGCAGTAGCTAGAGTCTAGAAACAGGAGCATAATTGATCTTAGTGGCACAAAACATTATGCAAATACAGGCTGATTAATACGCTTAAGCCATTTATAGCCTTATTAACTCATTAGACCAAAACATGACATTACACGTACTCTGCCAACTCTGTTTAAAACCAATCAACATCTGATCTATACCATAGAATGATCAGATGACCAATCTTGTCATGACAGCATATTGGCATGGTCAGTCAACATAGAACACACAAGTAACATAGATGAATAACACTTCAGAGGCATGTTCAACTTAACAGGTTAACTAACAACCAATCCACACTTGACATGATAAACTTCAATATCGAAAACACAGAAGACCAAGTTAAGATGGTCCACAGGGCTACTGAAACCAGGCTAACCGATATAGAAACAGGTTTATTTATCAAGCTTAAGACTGAGGTAGAATTCAGATTCCTGTTGATCCTATTTAGGCTTATTAATACTATTTGACCCTCGCTTTATTCATGCTGGGCACTAAATGAACCAGATAGACTCATACCAATACCAAGACTTTTCAGGAACATTTCATACACTAGCACAGAACATTAACAATACCATATTAGGCCGGGTTGGACCATTTTTTATCACTTAACGTTATTAATCATATTAGCTAGCCATCTGAACCATGCTAAGGATAAGTTTTATGTCCAGATAGGTTCAAACCATATACCTAGAGGTTAGTATTTCCATTGGAACAAGGTGAAACGCACAAATAGACTCCTATACTCATTTAAAATAAGACAAATTTAGGATAAGTTGACAGTGGACTGGAGCAGCATTTAGTATCCACAACAAATTATTAATAGCCAAACTCAGCAAACTACACCAGCAGACGAATGACCGAATAACACGGCGAACAGAACACAAACTTAAACATCCGATATCATCACTACTAGACTGAAACCAGACAAAACTAAATCAAGGCATGAGCACATAAATATTGTTAACCGAAACTAAATTAACTAAAACGACATAAACATACGCAGAGGTTATTGAGCTACTATACTAGAACTAAATCAACTAAACAATGAAACATACATGAACACATAAATGCTACTAAGCTACCTAAACTGAAATTAAAACTAACTAAAAGAAGGATTGTTACCTTTTTCAAGTGCAGCGAACAGGGCTTTAATTCCGATCTACCCTCGATTTTAAAGTAACAACAGAAGGAATAATCGACTCAATCTTTCAAACTGAGTAAAAATGTCAATATTTTCAGGAAAATACTCAGGCCGCTAAAAAAAAAGAGCCTTTTCGTGGTGTCCTTGTCCGTATTTATAGAGTGAGGCTAGGGTTTTTACAATGTTTTTGGGCGGGATTTGAAAGTGAGATAACCGTTCGAAATCAAAATCGAATCTCCAAAAACTGATTCTTTCAGAAAATTCAAAAGTGCTTTGGCCATTTGTGTTGACCAAATCGTTGAAAATGAGCGAGGGAGGTATTGCACGAAAATGGGTAAACAAGGTCTGTAATGGTGAAAAGGGGTTTGCTTCTTTGTTGAAAGGAGAAAAGGAGCGTTGCACGAAAATGGATAAACAAGGTTTGTGATGGTAAAAAGGGGTTTGCTTCTTTGTTGAAAGGAGAATGGGAGCGTTGCACGAAAATGGATAAACAAGGTCTGTGATGGTAAAAAGGGGACTGATTTTTTTGCCGAAAATGGAAGAGAGATGAAGAGGCGAGATGACGAGAGAAGAGTGCGGCGTGAAGAGAGAGAGAGAGAGAGAGAAAAAAGAAAAGAGGGGTTAGGGCAGATGATGATTTGTTTAAGGGGGTGGGCTGGACCGGGTCGAGTATTGCTAGTGGGCTGGCTGAAAATTGGGCTGGTCTTGTTAATTAAAGTATGGGCTGGTCGGGTGTGGGCCGTTTTAGTCTGGGCTGAAAAATTGTGCCATCAGGAATTCGTTTGGGCCCTTTGTTGGCTGAGCATTGTTGGCTTTTTTTTCAATTTATAATTATTCCTAGGTTTCTAATTTAACAACTAGTACAATATATACTATATGAAATTAATATGTGGAAAATAAAGACTTGATAAAGTATAATTAGTTTAACGGGCACAAAATTCGAAAATAAAATGACGACGAACCATTTTTTGAAATTTGTGATAAGATAATGCTAGTAACGTTGATAGTAAAATAGTGAACATTAATAATAGTGAAAATAAAGCGTTTAGCTCGTCAATAAATTTAGAAGCCCGAGGGTATAAATTAGAATAAAGGAGGGACAAAATGGGGGCAACAGCCCTCTTCACCCGGAGCTTTGGGGTTTTGGGGAAAAAGTTGCAATGGATTTTGTTCCACCAAAAAATTTAACTCAAGGATTTGAAAAATAGGGCAGGGGAATTGGGCAAATATTAGGGACAAAGGAATTATGACCCAAAACCCCAAATTTTTTAATAACCTTTTATCACATTTTGAAAATCAAACCCTATGT
>NW_026724768.1:0-4611 GCF_029784015.1 Lycium ferocissimum
ATTCTATTTTTATCTGATTTTTCGATGCCTCATGTTTATGTTTTTCAAATTTTTATTCAAGTTTTTTTTAAACTAATATGTGGATGGTGTAAATTATGGGTGATTTTTGGGCCGGAAGAATGCTTTTGTTGGAAAACCCCTAAATTTTTTTCCCCTTTCTAGCAAAAATCCCCCTTCTTTTTCCTCCAGATCTTACTGATTTTTTGGACTCAAAAAGCATTGTTTCAGGGGGGAAAAAATTGAATGAAATTTCAGGGGAAATTCTTTTTAAAATTTTAAAACATTATTTGAATAGGGGTCATACCATTTTTTTTTAATTTATGATATTTTTTTTAATTTTTTTATATTTTTTTTGGGCGGGGGAATTAATTTGCATATTTCAATTTGGGTTAAAACATCTACTTGATTTGGATCCATGGATGGTCATAATCTTTTTGCTGATTTTTTGATTGTTCTAAAGTGTAAAACCGATGGGGTACGATTTTGGGAACACGCCCACTTGGGAGGATGGTACTGGTGGCTTTAACAATAAAAAATTTTAAAACAAATTTAAAGGAGAGAAAAAAAGCGGGGGGTTTTTTCCTTTATCATACAGAAAATACAAAGATATTGGAAAATAAATTCTTTCTTTTTTTAGGAATGTTGTTTCACCAATGCCCCGTAGTGTTGTAAAATTGAAAACAAGTTGATATTTATGAACTATTTTTAAGGGAGGTGGATGGTTTAAGAAATAGGTCCGGTTTTTAAATTTTTTATTTGGGCTCATTAACTTTAAAATTATGATTGTGCATTGGGGACCTCAATTTTTTTAAACTTTGCAGTGAGTAAATTTTTTAAATTTGGGATAATTCTAAATGAAGTTACACCTTATTTTGGATGATTCTTTTTCTTTCGATTTTTAAAAGTTGTGATTATGTGTGTTTTTAGCAATCATGGGGACAAAAAAAAAGAAAAAAATAACTTCAATTTGGGGGGCCAATATTAGAGGGAAGTAGGAAAGCTACAGCAGTTACCCTTTTATAATTATGCTTAGATTGCCAAGATCAACATCATAAATATGTTAGTTTGTATTTTTTGTACAACACTAATCCACCATCAGTTTTAAATTTTTGTACCATCGCTTCTATATTAGTGGATTCCTCTTGGATGATTTAGGCAGATGTCTGGGTGATTTCCCCCCAATTTCCCGAACAACAGATTCTTCATCCCTCCCAACCTTCTTGCTTAGACTTTTAATGAGCTCCTTGTTTTTTTTTAACTGTAGCGGATAGAGTAGCACCCTATCTCCTCGTGTAGAGCTAACTACAACAGCACCTAAATTCCAACATAGTTTTTCCTCTGTTATGTTAAAACTGAACCCAAAACCATATATAATAGTTCTATATATGTTTCAACATAAGACTCCAACATGATTAGTCCACATTTTGAAACTGGCCCCCAACATCATAAATATGTTAGTTTGTAGTTTTTGTGTTTCTCGGGCTCTTCAAGAATGTCGACGGGTGCGTTTTGGGATACCCAAAGTAGTTTATATTTGGAGAATTCGACACGGGTTTGCCTACATTTTGGAGTACCACCAACATAGGTTTTAGCTACAACACTAAGCTGCGGAAAACTGAATCAGTTCTTTCAAGAGTTAGGGAAGAGCTGGCCCCTTTCGAAAATTTAAGTTTTTGAGGGCTCACTTTCGAAATTTGGTCTTTTCCTGTCTATTTACATGAAAAATAAAAACTATTCAAAATTGGCTATTTTTTGTTTTTAGAAAACGATGCTGCCAGTGATTTATTGTAGTCAAAGTGCAGAATGAAGGTGATGAAGTTAAACAGGGAGAAAGATAACTATTTAAGTTGCATAAGTGTTAAAAGAAAAACACAATCATTTAAATGTCATAAAGCATGATTAACTTTAAAGTCATCAGGGTGAACCAGATCTAAATAAGATCTGATTTCATGTACGTATTATTATTATTTGTTTTTAATTTTTATTTAAGGAACATTTTTCTTCTTGGCCCATGCCCTTCCTACTCTTTTGCTACTTTGAGAAAGCGCTTCTTTTAATCTTGACAGTAGACGTATTGTTTTCCCATTCTCTCGATGAAGGTTCCTTTATCTTCTCTGGAATGCTCACCAACTTCTTCTAAAATGGCAAAAACTTCTCAATTCTTGTTGAGGTACCCTTGGCTGGGTTTAAAATTTATTGACCTACAATAAAGAAGAAAATAAGCCAGCTAGTACGGTTCGATACAAACAACATGAGAGAAACAAGATAGGGAATTTCAATTTGTTGCACTCTCAATAATAGTGCTTAAAAACCTATAATAAAATAACATTTTTTGTATTTTTACCCTTAATGAAGAGAACTAACTTTTTGACTACATTTTTGCATTACTAAGTGCAGGGGCCTTTTTTTACTTTCCCGATGGATTTGTTTATTGAACTTCAGAGTGGTTGTTCCCATAAGAATAGGGCATTTTCTGCTATTATACCCTAATCTTATTGATCTGCACTTTTTTTTTTGCCTTTTTCCCGATGTTTTTAACAAGGTAAGCTTTTTAGAATCTGATTCATTTTTAGTTCTCTCATCAACCCCCCTCTTTTTTAGTTTTGTTGGTCTACGTGGTTTGTTTTTTATGGGTGGGAGGGGTTCAATTGTCTTAGGCCATTGCTAAAAGCTAAAAAATTTGGGAAGATAGATGGATTATAACACTTCATGTACTGCTCAACTGTGTAGCATTCATGTCATTTCCGGGTCATCCTTCTTAACCCTTTTGCTTCAATAGCATGATTACAAGGTATTCCTGTTAAGTCCCATCTCCTACAAGAACATGTATTCTCCTTAAGATCAACAGAGAATAGTCTAAGATAGATATTCAACCTGATAATGGAATTGGTCAGATTTAGTGGCAATAAATTTAGCAGCTTTATCCATATTTTGCTCTAGCTTTAATAAGATTTTCGGATAGATTCTGTGACGATGGTTCATCATCTTATCATATCTTTTGAAGTCAACATCATATAGATCCTAATTGATTCAAGCATTGTCCAAATATGCTTGTCTCTTACATGTAGGAGTACACTATTGAATGACTCACACAAATTGTTTAATAATGCATCACACTTTGAGAAAGAAGAAAAAATGCCCTTGACCGGGAATGGGAGGCTTATTAATAAACCATTTAAGGGTTTTTGGACCCAATTTTGCCATTCTTTCCATATGCTTGAAAAATTCAGGTTCTGTAGTTCCCTTTGGGCAGCTTTCCATAGGATATCTTTCAGTGCTTGTCCCCCAAACCTTCCATCTTGAAATTGTTGTGCAAATGCCTCACACAAAACCTGGGGCAACATCTGCATTATATCATCAAATGCTCGAAGAAAACCCTTTTTGTTATCAGAAATAAAAGCCCATAAAAAGGGTTTTGTGAACGGGTCCTCATCAAGAAGTGTAAAAAACCCCCTTTGTTTCCTTCAGTTCCCTTCCACTACTTGAATGAAATATGACACATCATGTTGTTTTTGCCTACTGCTGTCAATGTTTCCCCCCCTTTTGGTGTCCTTTCAAGTGACACCCATTAACCCCCTATTTGGTCGACATCCTGCTAAAAACCCTGCTTGCAAGCTACAAAACATATATAGAGTTTTAAAAAACTTTTTCTACCATTGACCATTGTTTTTTGGGTTTTCATCCAACTTCAAAATTCATGTGATCCCCGGATTATCCTCCTTACTTAGCTCAGTAATCCCACAATATATCAAATTGCTCTTCCTTATCCTTTTATTAGTTTTAATGCCTTCCTGTTTGCCATATAATCTTGATTCCGAGTAATGGGACAATTTTGGGCCCTCATGACATGATCTTGAAATTCTTTCACACCCCAACTTAGATTTATTCTAAACTCTTCTAGACTTCTTATTAAAATCCAGAGTCAATAGTCTTGTTATTTTCTAATTTCCACAAGAATGGTCAGGGACTATTGTCTTGATGTTTAAGGGTTCATCTTGATAAGCCTTTGAAGCAAATATGAACTTTCAGCTTGACACCTTACAAAAACCCTCACCTTAATTCATTCTTTTTAAACGTGTCTTTTTTTTTTTTTTTTTTTTTTACCAGCAGTACCTCAAATGCCCCTTGAATTCTTTTCTATTTCTGAATATCATATTAGGCCAAAATTAAACTTTGGGTCCTAAATCCCTAGCTGGACTAAAAAAAACAGATCTTTTTGGTTTTCTCATCAGAATCTCCATGTAAACTCATTATTTCCTCATTTGATGTAGCACAATCATCTCCTTGAGTGTTGTTTGGGGAAAAATAGCCAGATGTTTGAAGAACCCAAACTCCATGGGTTTTCTTTTAACTTGGTTATTTTACTTTTTCCCCCTTTAAAACCAACCCCCTCTATAGTAGAGTCAATGTTTTTATCAAAAATCATGTCATCTTCTTCAATGAATAATCAAGTCATGAAATGACTCCCTTCTTCACTTGTGGCATCAGTTCATCACCTCTTCTATTACATCCCCTCTACCAAGCCTTCATCGCCGTGTAGTGGGCTGCCCTCAAATCAACCACATTATAGTTCTATTTTTTCCCTTTTCGTGTTAAAAATATTCCACCTCT
>NW_026724769.1:0-4814 GCF_029784015.1 Lycium ferocissimum
ATGTGGATAATGTAAATGAATGATGATTGTTGCTTATAATATTGTGAACATTGTTATGGATGTTTGGGAGTTGATATGTGATATGAGGAAAGTTGTATAAACAAAGGAAATGCTGCCCAATTTTCTATAGCTTTAGTAAGCATGTTCTTATAATCGTTTAGCTAATGTTAATACGAACTCCCTTGAAGGTAAAGACGTGAGCATTGAAGGAGAACGATCAAGCGGTAGAATAGCTAAAGGAAAAGGTATGTGAGGCTAATCCCTTCTTTTTAAGGCATGAATCTTATGGCATGATCTTCCCTCCTTCTCCTTCTCCATGAATTTCCTACATTCCGGAAAACTAAGAGTCTATGTTCATGAATAGCCATATGAGTTAAAGATAAGAGATATTATGAACATGATGATCATGAACTTACGTCCAAAGATTCTAGAGTTCATGATATGATGTTTCTACAAAGCTAATGATGTTAACTACGATCTATTGATGTTGTTTATTGTATACACTCACCTTATACGCTAATTCCTTCAAGGTGAGGCAGAATGCTTATGAATGCTCCATAATGGAATCGGGGGTTCACGACCTTATGTCACCTCGATAAAGTATAGTTGTCTTTGAGTTCTATATATGCATGCATTATGACGAGTACATGACGATGATATTACACCGCGCCTTTATGGCCGGGCAGACACCGCTAAGGCGGGCAGCGTATACACCATGTCTAGATGGCATGGGCAGACACCACTAGTGGGCGGCATGAGATGGTACCCCGATTGTGGGAGGCCTGGACTCGGGCTAATGATTATCACACTGTATCTATATGGTCGGGCAGCTTATACATATATGCATACATGATATGATGATGATGATTATGGAGTAAGCCAGCATGCATTATTTCTTTTATAATTAATAGTCGATTCTGAGATTGCTCCTCATGTTTGATGCTTCCTTATTTCATTGATGTATTATTATTATTGATTCCTTACATACTCGCACAATGTTCGTACGTACGTCCATTTTCTTTGGACGCCGTGTTCATGCCCACAGTAGGCGGGGAGGTGATCCAAACTCGTAGGATCTATTAGCGACTTTGAGAGCACCCCATTATTCTGGAGGTGCCATTGATTTATTCTTTTGTGTATATATATGTTTTGGGCATGACGGGGTCCTGTCCCATCCATATGTCTAGTACTCTAGTAGAGGCTCGTAGATACGTGTGTGTGGGTAGTATGGTCTCACCATGTCCTTATTATATATATATATTATATATATATATATATATATATATATATATATATATATATTATGTTTAGCCGAAGGGCTTATGAAAAATAGTTTTTCAAATGAAGAACGAGTATAAGATTAATGAATGAGCGCTTGATGAGTACGATGGGTAATGGTATGAGTGGTGCTCGGTTCAACCCGGGTACCCGTCATTGCCCCTAGTCGGGTCGTGACAAATCGCCTCGATAGAGCATATGCCATGGATATGATGGTTTTTATACATGCTTACAAAGATAGTGCGATGAGATTACACCGTGCATATATGGCCGGTCGTACACCGCTAAGGCGGGCGTATATACACCATGTCAGCAGGCATGGGTGAACACCACTATTCCGGGGGTGATGAGATGTTTCCGTACACCCGGATTCTCAGAGCTAATGATGAAGAAGTACCTATATGATAATTTATATATACATACTTGACATGATGTTGTTTATGATGTAAGATAGCATGCATTACTCCGTCGGAAGTGACATTCGGCTAACCCAGTTGTTTCCTTAATCGATGTTCCTCATCTCTTTGATATGTTATTGTTGTATATGTCTTACATACTCGCACATTGTTCGTACCGACGTCCCTTATTATATGCTCGTTCATGTACAATATATTATGTGATGGCCGCATTCCTAGGAGCTACTAAAAGATAACATAAGACAAATTCCGGAGGTGCCATTTTTGAGATATTATTTTTTGTATGTATTTGGGCACGACGGTCCGTCCCGTCCTTATGTCTTAATACTCTAGTAGGCTCGTAGATACGTATGTGGGTATATGTCCCACGATGACTACATTGTACATTCTTGTATATCATTTTTTGCGACTTGTATGAGGGCCTATGTATATATTTATGCATTTCTTTGAAAAGTATATGTGTTCAGGTGGGGTATGAGGATTAGCATAATGAGTGGTGCTCGGTAGTCAGCTCCGAGTACCCTGTTATATCCCGCATTTTTGCACGTCGGGATAAGTCGAGCTAACTATGATACGTTAAGGACAAGAGGATTCCGAGATACGAGATAGAGATTTTAACCACGATTTATGGCCCAAACCCATGAGTTGCCATGATTTCATTAGCATGAGATATTATGGAATTTGGGATTAAAAGTGGGCGGAAAGTTAGACATCTCAAGAAATTTGGGGGCCAAAAAAAACAATTCTAGGAAGTTAAAAATTCAAAAAAAAAAAAAGGAGCCATGTGGCCGGCCACATGGAAGGTTAATATATGTAGAGCAAAAGATGACTTATTAGTCATCTTCATCATTTTGTCACTTGGAAAATTCAAGAAGGTTGGAGAGGAAACTAGGAGGGCCATTCGGCCAAGCATAACCAAGAGAGGGACCAAGAACAAGTGAAGGAAAAAAATAATTTCCTCAAGCAATATATATATGTGTGAAGAATAGCGTGGAATAATTGTTGGAGCATGCAAAACACCTTTTCTTGCAAAATAGGGGTCTAGCCGAGTGAAGAAGTGGAGAGGAGTAGGTAAGATTTAATCTTCATTTCATGTGTTGTGCATGGTTTGTGGACATTGTGTATGTGAAATGAACAAAATCATGAAACTATGAACATTGAAATTGAGCCGTGAGAAATGGGAATAGGCCGTGTAGGTGTGGTGATATGTATGAATGATGACTTAATTGTATTTAGCTTGTTGTGTGATTGTTGTAGCGTGTTGAAATGGACGAAAATCATGAAACTTTGAATGTTAGGTTGGTAAGTTGTTATAGGTGTGTTTGTGATTGTGTGGGCTGTTTTTGTGGGGGACATGATGAACTAATTTTATGTAATACTTATGATTGTTGTTTATTGTGAATTATGTGATGAAAATAAAGGTTGATGATTCAATTAAAGTTGTAATTGGTTATGGGCTGATTTAGAAGATAATATGATTTCAATATAGCCTCTTGTGTGATGAAAATGATAATGTTAATGTATGGAATTGTTGATATAGTTTATGAATTGGAAGAAGAAAATGTGTTGTTAGTGTTCCTAATGTAATTGGAAGATTTTGGGTGAAATGACCAATTGCTTGGAATGTTGATGAGTTATGTAAAGGAGAATTGCTAATGCTAGAATACGTTTTGAATTGATTATGAATGTTGTTAGTTTGGTTGTTGGTATTGTGTTGATAAATTGGCGAGTTAAATTCGGACGTATTTGTATGGGGAGGTGCTGCCCAATTTTCTGTAGAATTGGGTAATGGTTTGGAATTGAATTTCCTAAATACTTATAGCTAATGGTTGATATTCATTGACGTCGTGTAGACTTTGGAGAGCCGAGGCCTGAGTTTGGATTAGCTAAGGAAGTGCCGAGGTATGTAAGGCTCATCTTTCTTTCTTTGGCATGTCCTAGATGCAAGGTGAAAATCATACGAACCTCGGGGCACTTCACTCTTAAGATCCGAGCTTATATGCATTTCTTCTTCGCTTCTTAAAGTTAATCCTCCTAATGTAGACAATCCAAAGTTCTTATGTTTTGATATGAATGAGTTTTAAATGTTTGATAATGAATTGTGTCCTTAAAGATTTCGTAACTACAAACCCCGTAACTTTCGTGAAACGAGCTCGGATCGCCCCGAAACCTTCATAGGTGACTCCATAAGCATAATATTCCCCAACTTTCATAGGCGGGCTCGGGCGGGGTGGATGCCCGTCCGTGGGCCCTCGAGACTTTCCTTGTACAGTTTTAACGTTTTTGTAAAGAACTTAACATGTTTGTTATCTTAACCCCAAAATATGACTACCGATTTATGTAACAAGTTTGAAATGAGAATTGTTATGTACATGATTCCGATATGAGGTTATGATCTTTAAAGTTCGGTTTGATATGTGCCCGAGTGGCCTTTGGAAGAAACGTGATTGGACTATTGTCCTAATTTGCAAATAATGATTTGTTTTAATTAATTTATTAAATCTTTGTGAATGTTTACATTGCATTTGGTTATGAATATTATAGTTGCATATAATTTCCCACGAGTCGCTCGTGCACATTATTATTACTTCCTTGGCCGAGTCCGGGCCGGTTGTTATCGTGCGCACAATCAGTATTGATGGAGTCCGAAGTATGATGAGTTTCGATATGATATGATATGTTTTCAGTATGACATGAGTTACGATATATGATACGATATGAAGTATGATTCCCCGAAATATGATATGATTACGAATTATGATGTGATTTCGGAGGAGATGTTCGGAGATATCTTGATATATCCCGTATTTTGTACGTCGGGATATTCGAGACAAGTGTGAAAAGTTAAAGTAAGACCATTTTTCCATTTTGTTTTAAGGCATAGGTTGCCTATGATCTCATTGGAAGGAAATATTAAGGAGAATTTAGGGCTAAAGTGAAATTATGGAAACTTATGTTTCATGAAATATGGGACCAAAAGTGAAGCTTTGAAACTTGAAATTCAAAAAAAAAAAAAAGAAAAAAAAGGAGTGTGGCACATGGGAGATGTGTGGGCCATGGGCACACATGTTTTAATTATATATGTATGCATAAGATGATAAATTAACTTCACTTGTTATC
>NW_026724770.1:0-4944 GCF_029784015.1 Lycium ferocissimum
TTTTTTCCACCTTGATATCTTGTTTATCCCCCAATATCTTTTCCATTGGAGAGATGTTGCTTATCCAAGTATTTGCAAATTCACTTAACCTAGCTATTCCCGTCATCACCTTTACTCTTATCTCTCAAGCATGCTAAAAATAGTCTTGTGCCTTGCTCCAAAATCCAAGCATTAAAACTCTCCACTTTTATTGTCCATTCATCACCTTCACTTCAAGGTTTAAAAAAACACCTTGCACCAAAACTCTTTATCATAGTACAACAAATCATCCTATTCCTACCAAGCTTTCCAGTAATTTCGATTTTCCCTAAATTCGCCTCATAAGTGCTTCTAGCACACTTTCAAAATAATTGCTTCCTTTGAAGCCCTCTCCACTTTTTTGACCAATTTGCTAGATGTGCCTAGACACCTTCTTTCTTCACAAGGTAAAAAGTTCCCTAGTTTTTAATTCAAGTCCCTATTTATTATAAATTACATGAAAACCAATGTATGCGAAAAAAAAAAAAAAAAGTCAAAAAAAAAAGTATGTAAAAAATCGAAATATGATAAGACATACCTTTTGCATATCGAAATTACGTGTATTATGTATCTCCTAATCCCAAGTCCCTCTTCAAAGTCAAAACCAGGTCTAAGTATTTTTATTCTCATATTCCACTATTGCCCAAGAAAAGGGAAGCATTTAGTTATTCCCATCCTTAGCCACAACAAATTAATCCCCCTCTTATTCCTTCAAAAACAACCATCTAATCCATCTTTAAAAGCTACTGAATGCCTTCTTGAGTGCTTAAAACAAATGTAAAAATCTTCAAAAACTAGCCTACCAAGATCATTAGCTTCACCCAAGCTTCCAACACAAGTACTCCGGGTTTTGCTTAAAACTATCCCGAATCAAGAATTCTCCCAAAATTTAAGAATATGATCACCGTAATCTCTTTAAGCACTCTAGCCTTTGCTCTCCCCCCGGGGTCCCCAATATGGACTTTAACTTCTTCCAATTAACTCTTTCAACTTAAACACTCTTATGTTTGGTTGTTCAATTATTTTTTTTTGACACACCCAAAAAATTTAGAATTGCCAAGAAATTTAATGACTTCCCCTTTTTCCGGAAGTAAGCCCTAATAACAAAATTTTTTTTCCCCCTTTTCCAAGGCTAGCAAACAAAAGCCAGCAATACCTCCCCCAACTCTGTAGGCTCTTGACATCTTTTTTTAACTCCCTTCCAAGGCCCTAGAAAAGCATCTCTAAACTCTTCCCAAGCCCCCCTTTTTTTTTAAATTTGGGATAAATTTCACCCCCTTTTGAACCCTTTTTCCTTCGATTTTGACAATTTTACCCTCCCCCGTTCCCCTTTTTAAAACCAAACCTTTACTATGGAAACAAAGTCGAATTGGGTAATATGGTTTCCCCCCACCTTTCCCTTTTAAATTTTTTTTACTATTTTTCCCTAAACCCAAAAATCGGGTCCTCTTCACCACTGGTCTTGGGCGGGAATTCCCCCTTTCTTTTCCCCCTTTTCTTCCTTCCCTTGCCAAGATCATGTACTCCCACCACGAAATAATCACCCTCTCCAAGTAAGTCACCTTTTGGGAACGGATATATATTGATTCTCTACCTTTCCAAAATTCATTTTTTTAATACTTTGGACTTTGATCAAATGGTTTCGGTATTTGAGGTACTACTTACGAGGAGTAGTATTTGGGACAATTTTTTGATTTAACCCAACTTTAAAAAGAACCCTCCCCATTTAATTTTTTTGACAAATTGTTTTAAGGTCCTTCCCTTTATTAAGTAGAACGAAAAAAGGGTCCTATGCCTCCCAAATCGAAAATGGCTCATTTATCCCCTCGTCAATAGTTTGGCTCATTTATGCCATCGAACAAGGAAATGGGTATTTATGCTATCGAACATAAAATGGCTTATTTATCCATTCATCAATAGTTTGACTCATTTTCCTCCGTTACTAAAATATCATCCATGCCTATTTTATTAAAAGGGGTTTTTCAAAACCATATATGACACGGGGCCCCAAAAGATTTGGGGGGGGGTAAGGTATGGGTCGATTTTTTTTTAATTTGGTATTTAAAATTGGTTGGTTTAATTAAATGACGTAGACCTCTAATTGAGGCCACGTGTCATATATGGTATTGTAAAACCCTTTTTTAATAAAATAGGCAATGAGTCATTTTGGTAACAGGATACATAAAGAGTCAAACTATTGAGAGTGGCATAAATGAGCCTTTTCCCTATAGTTCGGCATAATGGCATTTCCGATAGTTAGATGGCATATTTGAGCCTTTTCAATTAGATTCCCCCTCATGTGCACATATACTTTCAAAGTCCGTCCACTTTGCAAAACCCCATAAATCTTAAAGAATCCTATCATTGTAAATATCTCCTAAAATGCCACATTTAGGTGGTCAATACTAAGGTTTGAAGTCGTACCCTAGTTCTTTAATATAGCCCTTTTAGCTCAAAATAGAAAGTGCATCCACATCAACATCAACATATTCACTCATTACCCCACCCACATATCTTGGTTCATTATCATCTCCAAAAATTAAATTCCCACCATGATACAATCTTACAAAAATTTGGAATATACACCCACTCATACCTAAACACAAACAAACAACAAATTCAAGATAATCCTCAACAAACTAAGTATCGATGAAATTAGAAAAAGTCACTACTTTACTTAAACAAAGAGTAAATTGAGGTAGAATGCAAAATCATATGGTAAATCTAACAGTAATCGAATTAACAAAAAACCCATGTTATTCAACTCAAAAAATCACAAACCAAAAAACCTTAAACTAACACAACCCCCAATTAAAAATATAGACAGAACAAACCCTTTTGGACGAAATGCAAACTTAGACTTCCAACGACCTGAATCTACAAGTTTGTACACCAAAGAAATAAAAAAAAACCTTTCACTATACTTGTTTGAACTGAGTAAAATTTTATACTTTTGAAGAAGAACTTAAGATGCTACATACTTGATTTCACTCTATTAATCGAATTTGACGAGAACTAAGAAAGAAATTAAAGTTTTGGGGATATTTTATTCAAGGATCAAGAGGGTTAATTTTTTTTTTTTGGTTTGGGTATTTAATCCGATATGAATAAGGTAATTAAATTAAAGAAAAGAGAAATGGCTTGGGCCCAAAATGCGTATTTACACATTTCTTATATAATTGGGATGGTGGTCACGTCAACACTCAAGGTGCAAAGAAATACGAAAAAAAATAGTTTAGAGGGTAATAGGACCCCGCAAAGGTAAGGTGTGTCGTAGCAACTTCGACCAAAGTTCATGAGGTAAAAAGGGTTATCCCTATTTTCTCTCGTTTAAACTTAACGAAGGTGTCAATTTTAATCTTAATTATTTAGATCTCATCATTAAATCCGATTTTTTTTCTAGGTCGGATAGCATCTTAATAATTTAGATCTTAACCACTAAGTGCGTTTATATTTTTATGTTACAAACACTTAATGGATCTGAATGATTAAGTTTTGTAACAAAACCTTAACATTACTAAGAAGTCTATTCAATAATTCTACAAAGACTGCAGCTCACCAATTGCTTCCATTCACACTAGCGTCATCCCGACCATTATCAACTACTATTGTTGTTGCCGCCATTACAACAATCATTACCACCAACCACCATCACCATAATAACATTGATAATCACCATCATCACTACCGTAAACTATTATTATTCATCACCACCATTAGATCACTATCATCTACCACAACTATTAGCCACTACCACCATCAACCACTACTACTACTACAAGTCACCATCACCTAGCTTACTACTCACAACACTACCACAACCACCAACCGCCATATAATTTAGGTGTACGTGTGTGTAAACCCAATTTTAGCCCCCAACTAGTTTTCACTCGAGCACGCTCCGAAAATTTCACTATTTGTGAATTCTCTGATACCCGGTAATTGTAGCGTATGTGTGAAATAAATATTCGAGTATCACCAATTCACTCGTTCCGAGGCATATCTACTAAAGGAATGTCTAGATCCCACAACTCCTTGCCATTTGTTCAAAGGTCATCAAGACATGTCGAACCATTTTGGTCTTAATGTATTAAAGTCAATAACATTTAAGGCAAGTGATAGAAGAATAATTATCAAAGTGAAAGTTAAGTTCTATATATGAAACAATTATAAGACTAACAATACTACGTGATGTAAGGAATGTCATCGTTAAAGTCCCACACATCCACAAAATGCCCCCAAAAAAACCATTTTGAACCAAAATACCCTAACAAAAAAAATGTTACAAAAGTATTTAGCGCAGAGTAAACATCGCGCTAAATCACTTAACCGTAATGGCCCGTCAGTGCTTTACGCAAAGATTTTTACTGCTATAGAAATCTTTTCACCATAGCCCAGCAAAAAACGCGCTATAGACTCCACATTAAACCTATCGGTTCCACCACCGGTCCCTCCAAAGGGTGTAAAAAAGTTGAAAACGCCATTGGAGGCGAAACCGAGGTGTCCCCACATCCAAAAACGTCATTTTCTATTAAATTTCATTCGAAAGTTTAGATTCTGTATATTCAGTCAGAGCATTACATTCTAAGTCGAATTTTGGAAAAGCTGGCGTACAACTCGATTAAAAATAACTCTACAAAAAATCTTCGATTAAGGTTTTCTACTATGAACTTTTGTTATTATTTAGTTATATACATTATATTCTAAGCATGCTTAACATTTAATCCTTGCTATTTTCCAAAAAAAAAAAAAAATTTTTTGTTCTTGTTCGGATCAAGGAGGGCTTTTGCCACTATTCCGATTTTTTTTTTGTTTAATTCATTATTTGTTAACGTTTATGAATGTTAATTTGTTAATTGTTTAGAATTTTTAAATTTTTTTATGTTTATGAGTTGTTAATTTTTAATTATTTATGAATTGTTAATG
>NW_026724771.1:0-5115 GCF_029784015.1 Lycium ferocissimum
GAGACCATAGGAAGACACGTGGGGCGAGACGGGGGCACCTCGGTGAAGGAGGGGGTGCATCACGGCCAAGAATTAGGATAGGCTTGAACAGCATTTGGACGTATTTTGTGGGCTGGATGATAATAAATATATATAAATATAAAGGTGTAGGACATCCCATATGTTATGTCCCATACTTTTGCACGTTCGGAAAATTTGAAATAATTCTGGACTTGTGAGAAATGAGGCTATGTTTTTATTTTATTTATTACATGTGAGATGTTTATGAAATGTTGATGCGGAAATACGGAGAAGGGCCAAGGAAAAAAAAAATGGAAAATGAGGCCCAATATATAAGGGTGGCCGGCCATGGCCAATTAATGGTCCAAGTCTAGGATTAATTAAATCATGTGGCAAATTAATAAATAAAAGGGGGCTCCCGAAAGAAATTACCGACCAAGAGTAGCCTATAGCCCCACTAGATCGTTAGGTAAAGAATGCGTATCGAGACATGACTTCAGATAAGGTGCGGTGACGAAACAACAACAGAAAAGAAATGATCTGGAAAGGACGAGGATAATGAGTTGACCCCGTGGGTTAAAAACACCTATGACGCGAAGTAAGGACTCATGAAAAGGAGAGTGGTTTCACCACGATGAGATAAGGCGGGCGATAAGACACGGGCATGAAGGAAAGAGCAGCTATAAAAGAGACCCTCCCGAAGCATTACGACGCCCATAAGGTCAATTGAACATTCGAGGACGAATGTTCTAAAGAGAGGAGGATGGTATAGCCCGCATTTAGTACGCTTGGATATTTCGAGATAGTCGCGGAATGTCGAGGACAAGATCATTTCTCAAAAAAATTATTTTAATGTGCAAGTAGCTTATGAATATTATTAATGTGGAAATATTGAGAAAGGTTGCGGGTAAAAAGGAAAGTTCGCAAAATGGCCCAAGGTAATAATGTAAAAGCCGAGGGGCAAAATGGTAATTTCACAAGTATTCTAGAAAATTCTTGAATGGACCAAAGTTTAAATAATAATAAGACAAATGGTCATACTTGATATTTTAAGAAAATTCTAGAAAATGGTGAAGGGAGCTAATTATATATAATAATAAGAATATATGGACAAAGCTTATGAGATAAGCTAAGTGGTCATCTTTTATTTAAGAAAATTTCAAGAAAATGGAGGAAATATTCTAGAGAAAGAAAGGAGGGTCATGTGTCCATACTTGTTGTTAATGAGGGACTTAGATATAAATATAAAGAAGTTGTGGCTAGAATGAAACAAGCAAATCATCTTTTATTCAAGAAAATTCAAGAAAAAGGATGAAAGCTCTAGAAAAAAAAAATAATAAATAAATAATAAACAATAAAGAAGGAGGGCTTGTGCCCCTCACATGCTTGAGGAAACTATATATATGACTTATTAGTCATATTTCTCCACACAAAAATCATGAAATTTCAAGGGAGAAAGAGAGAAAGAAAGAAAGAAAAAAAAAAAAAAAGGAGAGATAGGAGGTGGTTCGGCCACCATAGGGTATGGAAGGGAGGTCAATGAAGAATTATTTTCTTCTTGCATTCCAAGTGATTGGAGGGTCCTCTACAACGTGGAAGAGTCATTGGAACAAGAAAATCATTCGTTGGCACAAATCCATAACCTAGCCGAGTTGAAGAAGCAAGTGGAAAAAGGTAAGAACCAATCTTCCTTTATGTGTTATGGATGTTTGGTACATGTTGTAGTATGTGGAAATGAATGGAATTCATGAAAATATGGAAGTTGTGGGTGTTGGCCGTGTGCATGGTGTATGTGTGTTGTTGTATGTAAAGATGATGAACTAATTTTATTTAATATCATAGTTGTTGTTGTAATGTATAGGAATAGGGGAAAATTTATAAAAATATGTATTATAGTTGTGGTGGCAAAAGTGAGGATGGTTGGCAAGTTATGATGAATTGATTTATTTGATAGTTTAGTTGTTGTTGTTGTTGTGGATTCCATGAAGAAAATGAAGGTGTAATGACTTAAAATGAAGTTGTAATCGTATCGGAATGTTGAAGAAGTTGATGCAATATTGGTTTGAATTCCTACATTGCATGAATAGTGTTTCTAATGTATGGTCGCGATCTAGCTTATGAACCTAGAATAAGAGAAATGTGTTGTTAATGTTTTTATGGGAGTTGGAAGATTTCGGGTAGCATTGTACAATGGTTGGGTCATTGTGAACTTTGTGGTGTTGTTAGAATAATTGTTGGTGTTGTTGATGATAATGTGGCCGGGTTGCATTCCCGGGATTGTTGTTGGTTGAAATTGGCCAAGTTGAACTTGGTGGGATGGCGTATTTACGGAAATCTTTGCCGAAATTCCGGTAGCCAAGTGTTATTTTAAGAAACCAATTCTAAATGCACTAATCGAAGTTTGGTAAACATGACCAAATTGTAGATTTTGGCGGGTTTGCAACTTGGATTTGGAGTACCAGAAGGAGCGGAAAAAGGTATGTAAGGCTTCACCTTTCTTCGTTGGCATGTCCTAGACGTATTAGGTTCGGATATGGGCCTCGGGGACGATCCTATCCCTAGAAATCCAAGATTGAATTTGGCCCTTTTTCATTCAATTGAATTGAATTAAATGTTCCATGAATAGTTGGAAAAAGTGTATAAACATTTAGAACTTGCACAAATAGGACCGACTACCTTAAAACTCTCACAAGTGATGTCATAAAATGTAACGTACGTAAATTGTGTACGCCGCCTCATCGGACCCGAGGTGGGCCCGTTGTTCCCGCATTTTCTTTATTGTTCCGTTTACTAAACGATAAGTGTTGTAACTATCCTAACGAGAGTATTTCTGTGATAATAACGGTAACGATGACGTCAAGAAAGAGAATATGTCTATGATGAGTATGACAAGAATGATTCCATGACTAAGAGTCTCAAGTTAAGGATTCAATATGAGCATGAAAGTATCAAACTAGGTCTTGACCTTTAATGCTATTCCTTGATTATGAACTTATTTTCTAAAGACTCCAAAGTATATGAGTTGTTGTCATACAAGGTTTATGGTTTCACTCTATGTTTTCTCTTAACGCTATTCTTCATTGATAGTCTCGCCTTATAATTGTTCCTTCAAGGTGAGGCAGGGCGATCCTGATTATCCATAATATGATCGGAGGTTACCGACCTTACGTCACTCCGAAAGAGTTGTAGTTTTCACTTGGGCTCTCATGCATGCTTTATTTTTTTACATATGATTTATTTTATGATACCGTGCCTACATGGCCGCAGACTGGTATCTGCCGCGCCGTCCAATGGGCGGCCGGGCAGTCACACCACTATAGTGGGCAGATTATACCCCGGACGCGGGAGGCCTGGACGCGGGCTTATACACCGTTCCTATACGGACGGGCAGTTTACACACCGATCCTACGTGGTCGGGCAGTTTACTTACATATATTTACATGTTTTTTTAAAAGAAAGCTAGCATGCATGGTATCCGCCCTAAGGGGCACTCGGATGTCTATTACTTCCTTATTCCATGATATGCTCGGAGCGTTACACGTACCTATATGGACGAAGCGACATTACACCGTACCTGCATGGTCGGGCCTTTACTTAAGTACCCATATGTCGTTTCAAAAGGTAAAGTTGGCTTACATGATATTCACCTAAAGGCGAACGGAAGGTACGGGTTATCTTTCGACTCTATATTGTGCTCTAAGTTTTATATCATGATGTTATGTTGTTACTTGCCTTACATACTCGGTACATTGTTCGTGCGACCCCTCTTTCTTCTGGGGCTGCGTCTCGTACCACGCAGTACACCCCGTGCGAGTTGAATTTGTTATAGAAAGATGTCCCAGCAAAGTTGGCGAGCTCCATTTGGTTCTGGAGTGTTGCCGAGTCAGAGCTTGCACGCTAGGAGTTCTGGATTGATGTTAGAGACTTTGCAGACAGAGTCATGGGTATAGAGTGTCAGCTTCGTAGACGGCTTCGCCGGTCGATATGTTATTATGTTTCATGTCACGGGCCCCATATGATGACAGATTCTACTTGTGAAAGGAAAAAAAAAAATTAGAGCGTAATATATATTTTATTCTTAATTTAATTTATATGTAATAAGAGTCGGCGGGTTCGCTCGGCTCGGATATGGGAGTCGGGTGCCCATCACACCTAGTAAGGTCGAGTGTGACAATTAAACTTGCATTTTTCATCGTAGAATCCATAACGACGACAACTAAAATACTAACGACGATTCGTTCATTCTCAATCCACACAAAGGGGGGACCATACGGCCAACACCATACCCACACACAAAAATAATTTTCATTCTTTTCTTCACTCTACAACAATCAAAACATGCTAATTAGAATTAATACATTACTTTAAACACAACATACACACACACGGCCGAGCACCTTCCACGCGGCCCAACTGACTTGACTCTATCATAAATTTCTTCCACTTTAGCATACTACAACACATATAAACCATTTATAACACATAGAAAACAGATTAAACTCACCTTTCTTCTTCAACTCCACAACTTGCCTAAAGTGATAGATAGAAAACGGAAGTAAGCTATTGCTCGAAACAACGACTCCACGTTACTAAGCACCCTTGAATTAGTAGGTTTGCTTGAAGAAACAAGTTTTTTGATGGCTTAAAATTGGTCTTTAATTTCCAAGAGCTTGGCCGAATAGCCCTCTTTTTTTTCTCCTCCAAGTTTTTCTTGATTGTTCTTGAATTTTCTAAGTGTTGTAGTGAACAAAAAGATGACTAAGTCATATTTTATAAACAAATATTTACCGTCCGTATGGCCTTGGCCCACCTTGAGTGGCCGGCCACATGGTGCCATATATTTTTTTTTTTGATTTTTCCACTTTCCAAAAATATAATACTTACTAAAAATGGAATTTGACCCCCAAATGTTTCCTTAACCCTTTCATACCATTAAAATCATACGCAACTTAAGCCTTTAAAACAAACAAAAGTCTCTACTTCATATCTCGGGATAGTCGCTCCCTGACTTATCGTAATTCACTCAAGTTGTCCCGTTTGCTCAAAATACGGGGTATAACATCCTCCCCCTTTAGAACATTCGTTTTCGAATGTTAAATTAATTTCCCCCCAAAA
>NW_026724772.1:0-4538 GCF_029784015.1 Lycium ferocissimum
TTCCCCTTTCAACCATCAAGAGCAGCATCCCCTTTTAAATTTCCCAACCCTTTTAAATTTAACACTACAGTCAACCTTTAATTCCAACCCGGAACCCCTGGGCATACTAACGTTTTTTGTCTTGAAGATAATCCAAGATTGCGTATATGGAAAACATTTCCCAAGAATAATATAAATTCTATTTTAAATTCTTTTTCCAAATCAACCTAGGTATCTACCTCTAAAGTCCCGGACATATGGAAAAACCAATCCCCACAGGGAACCCCCAAAAGCGGAAATCTCCCAAAAATGCAACCCTTATATCCAAACCCCGGCAAAAAAAGAAAGATACATAGAGTATACGATCCCGGTCAAATAATGTTTGGCCCCCCGAACACCAAAATGCCCCGTAATGGCCGCCTCCCCTCGGTATAGGGGAAAAGCATAGAAATGAGCACCCCCCCCTCACAAAATCTGCGCCCCCCCCAGCGTTTTACCATAATAATAACCCCCTTACCCCGGACAACCTCCAAGCCCCTTAAATTTACCCCCCTTCTTGGGAAAACATCAAATTTGAAACATAATACAGAGTTAGGTTAAGTAAAACCCTTTTAAATATGAATAGAGCATTATTAAGTATATTTAATGAGTGAACGATGTTTAGGGTATAGGAAGGTTTTAAAGGAAATGAGGGAAGAAAGGGTAGTATGACTTTAGAGAAAGGATGGGTAATGTTTCGTGTGAAAATTTTTCCCAACGGGGGAAGAATATCTCTGATAGAAGTGTTTTGAATAAAAAAAGCCTAAAATGAATTTCGCGAGTTTTGGTTCCAAACAAAAACCTCTCTCAATAGGACATCGGAGTAGAGAATTATGGACGTCCAAATTCGGGACAAAACGGGAAAAAGCGTGCTACCACGGGAAAAAGACCAGGATAAATCACGGTGACCCAACCCAATTTGAGCCTTATAAAGGGGGAAAACCCCCTTATTTTCACCAAAAAAAAGATTGGGAGCTTAGAACATATAGGGTTATTTATGTCATAAAGAAAGGAGAATTTAATTTTTGATTAGTCGAGGCTCATGGGGTAATCGTAATTCTAGTATTGTTAGCTGGATTTTGACGTGGGTTCAAAGTAGGATATTAAATATTTCTATTCCAACAAGAATAAGATATGAATTTCTCTTTTTAATATTACTTTTGGTTTATTCATAAAGATAGAGTGATTAAATTGTCGTATAAAAAAGTTGTTGGTTGTGGAAATTGGAAAAACATGGGGGGGATATTTTATGGTACATTGGGTTTTGGAGATGATGTTATTAATGTTGATATTTTTGTTGTTGTTGTTTTTCACCCCCGCTTTACTGGGGTGTGATGGGCCCCCAAAACCCCTATTCGGAGCGAGCGAACCGAACTTTATACACGTGATCTTTTGGGATTTTTTAAGACAAGAAAAAGTAAAGAATAGAAAAAAATTTTTTTAAAAATTTTTTCGTCGTTTCTCAAAGTCCAGATTTGTAAATAAGGGGGCTGTAAAAAAATAAAACACTCCCGAGGAACTTTTTAAAGGTGACCCTTATACCCCGACTCTTTTAAAAGTCTCTCTGTAATCATGGACCATAGCACGGTATCGTTTAAACTCCCCGGGGCAGGGAGCTTGCCAATTTTTTGGAACATCTTCATAATGCCCTTTCTCTCGGTTTTCCCCGCGGCATCGCAGGCCCAAGGGGCGCGGACGACTGTCGGTTAAAGGCATGGAACATAGAAAGAGATTGATAAACAAAAAAAGATAGAAGTAAAGCTTCGTGGGAGGAGAGTATCCCCATCGGGATAAATATTAAGGCGTCCCCCGGCTGAGTAATATGCGGGGAACATAGAAATATCATGGAAGCGAGTAATTTTGTGCTATGAGTAATAACTGGGGAACTAGAACATATCATGGATAGGAGAAACCGGCTATGAGTGCCCCGGGGGGATTTTGGTCTTTTTGGTTTCGGGTCATAGTACCCCCGGAGGGCCGCCCACTAGGGGGAAACCCCCCTCCCCCTAAATCCCCGTCGGGCACCCCGGCGTGGGGGATGAAAAGCCCCCCGGGGGGAAGAAACAATCCCCCCTTTCCCCAAAGTATCCGGATCCCCCCCCAAATGTTCATATTTAATGCAAGAGCCCCAGGAAATATGTACTTTCGGAGTGACGTAAGGTGGAAACCTCCGATCGCATTTGAAGTAATATGGTCGCTTTGTCTATGAAGGAACGATAATCAAAAGGCGAGACTATCAACGTAAAACATGTCATAGCTTCGGGCCCCGAATGCATTCGTATCATAGAATCATAGTTGTCATAGAATCATGGATTAATCTAGAATCAATCATCATAGAACCATACCCATCATAGAATCATAGGCATCATAGGACCATAGTATTCATAGGATCATGCATTCATGGATCGTAGTCGCATGGGATCATAGTATTCATGGGATCATAGGCATCGTAGAATCATAGTCACTTTAGTCATTAAGACTTTCAATATTGTAAACGGGTTTTTGAAGAAAAGAATTTTTTGGAAAACATTTGTAAATTTTAGAAAAGAAAATCATGCTTGGGGGTAAAGGGTTTAGTTAAAACAATTCTTATTTAGTAGTCAAAAACCCAAAAAGTTTTCTTTAACTGTAATGTAAACCAAGGGAGCCGGGGGGAAATTAGGGAATAGGGGGCCCCCCAGTCAAATGAGGGGGGCTCATATA
This sequence comes from Lycium ferocissimum, assembly GCF_029784015.1. Taxonomy (NCBI): domain Eukaryota; kingdom Viridiplantae; phylum Streptophyta; class Magnoliopsida; order Solanales; family Solanaceae; genus Lycium; species Lycium ferocissimum. Next base: position 2,722 of record NW_026724772.1, read on the forward strand.
ACACGTTTAGACAAGACGTATGAGAGTTTTAGGGTAAAAAGGGGTATTTGCAGTTTAGGTGTTTTGACCTTTTTTTACTATTCGTGAACATATGTTTCAATTCCCCCCAAGAATAGTATCTATTTTCAATCTCGGATTTCTAGGAAAGGGGTTGTCCCGGGCACGTATTAAGCCCGTTGTGCCATAGAAAGAAGGGGGAAGCCTTACATACCTTTCCTTCTTTCGCTTCTCCAAAATTGGGCCCCAATCCGCCAAAAAACTACAAATTGTTTCCCAAAACCCTTTGGGTTAAAGGGCCTTTTGATTGAATCTTAAGGTACCTTGCCACCCAAATTTCGGGAAAATTTTCCCCTTTTAACTCTCCTCCCCAAATTAACGCTTTTAATCAAAACTCCCAAAATTTCCCCCCCAACCCAAAACAATACTAACAATTTTTTTAACAACCTTTAATATTCAATTCAAATAACCTTCATGCCTTCCAACTAACACCAATGATCATTCGTTTAAATATTATTGAGGACAAACATGATTTAAGAATATCTCAAGCATTCCTAAATATTTCAAACAACCCAACCATAGACTAATTTTAACCTTACTACAAAGGGCATCAAAGATACATTTCTTCCTTTCAATTTCATAAACTATCCAACAATCTCATATGCTAGCAAGATCATTTCCATAACATTCAAGAAAACATATTGAAATCACAACACAATCATATTGGTTTCCAAAAAGCCCACCGATTTCAATTTTCCCTTTGACTCTCCTTCACTTTTCATCGTAAAATTATAACGACGACAACCAAAAAATTCGACAACATTAGCTTTCTTTCCACCAAATATCACTAAGTCACCCCAACACCAACTTTCATAATCTCTGGGTTTCATTTATTTCCATACTTTTACATCACCAAATTTATTCATTTTTAAAAACCAAAAATATAAATAAATTTTCATCACCACACCTAGACTACATAAAACGGCCCCACTTAATTTTTAAACCTTTTAACTTCTTCATTTTTTACTTCCAAACACCCCAAAACATGCTAACACATACAAAATAAGATTGAACCTACCTTCCCTTCCATGTTCCCTAAGCTCAGGGGCAAAAACGAATGGATTTCTTTTCCCAACAACTCCTTCGGTGAAGGGCCTCTTAATTAGTAGGAAAGCAAGAAGAAATAAATTTTCCTTACTCAAATTTGCAAGGGCCATTTTTTGGGCCCTACCATGGGGAAAAATTTCCTTCTCATTTTCTCGGGTTTTTTGAATCCTCATGTAAAAGGGTGGGAAAAAATTTTTTTTGTCTTACCAACTTTTTGTATATATATAAATACATGCATGGGCCAAAATCCTTGCTTTTCTATTATTTTTTTTTTTTTTCTTTTTCTCAATTTTATTCTTTATATTTCTAGAATTTTCCCAAAAAATGAGCATAATGAAAATGACTTACCAAATCTCAATAATTCTTGCATTGGTTTCCATGTCCCTGGACCATTGGCCGGGCCCCGGGGTTATTTCCATAAAAAGCCAACTTCTCTTTAATTTTTGGGTCCAAACTTTCCAAAACTCCCCCCGATTCATAACCTTTTTTAAAACATGGTTGGAAAATGGCCGCCCCCAACCCCCGGTGTCCTAGAGTATTCCAACGTCAAAAAAGCGGATAAAATCCCTTTCCCCCTTTTAGAACATTCTCCCAATGTTCCAAATCTCAGGTTTTAAATGCCTCGGGGGGGGTCCTTTTGGTATTTCCTCCTTCTGTTAGCCCCTTGTATCCCCTCGTTTTCTTTGTCAAACTTTCCTCTTTATGTCGTTTCC
>NW_026724773.1:0-5118 GCF_029784015.1 Lycium ferocissimum
CTTATTTTCTTGAAACTTCCAAATGATAAGGCTCCTCCCTTATAATTGTCACATGGAAAATTAATTAAGTCAAGTGGGCTTGGCCATTGTATGGCGGCCACCCCTCACTCTTTTGGGCCTAATTTTTCCTTTTTATTTTTTAGGCCCAATTGGTTACAAATCTCGTTTTGTAATTCCCGAAACAAATTCTCAAAATTCCAATTTTTGCCCTTGGCCTTCCTCAATATTTCACATTTAATATTTCCTTAAACATCACATGCACCTTAAGTAAGATCCATCTAAACCTTATTTCTTACCATTCCGAATTATCTCAATTTTTCCGAATACGCACAAAATCACCGAAATATAACACCAACCTTACTCTTAACACTTCATACCGTCGAAAGATGAATATACGACTTATGCTTCAAGGAAAAATCAACAAAATCGGAAATTAAAAGTCTTGTCTTTAACTCGTCGCAAACAACTTAAAATATTCCGACATACAAAGTACGGGGTGTAACATGTTGATTGCCGAATGAAAGTAGTTCAATTTTAATTTCCGGGAGAGCCCGTGCTTGAATGTAAGGGTACTACAGTATCTCCAAGGGGTAGGTTTATTTCCTACCTTAAGGCAAGAAAGATGATAGCTAAAGGCTATATTTATCATAGTCCGAGTTCATGACCGAAGCAAAGTCGCCAACTTTCAATCTGTTCTAATAGTGAATGAGTTTCGGATGTTTTCAAATGAACTCCCGGGCCTTCCTCGGAAGAGATTGACTTTGCCATTGATGTGTTGCCGGACACCCGACCTATTTCTATTCCTCTACTAATGGCCTGCTAGGTGAAATTGAGCTAAAGGTACAATTGAAGGATTTACTTGAAAAAGGATTCATTAGGCCTAGTTCATCACCTTGGGGAGCACCAGTTCTATTTGTGAGAAAGAAAGATGGTTCTTTAAGGATGTGTATCGATTATAGGCAGTTGAATAAGGTGACGATAAAGAATAAATATCCTCTTCCGAGAATTGATGATTTGTTTGATCAATTACAGGGTGCCAAGTGGTTTTCCAAAATAGATCTAAGGTCAGGTTATCATCAAGTGAGGGTTAAAGAAGAAGATATTGCCAAAACAGCCTTCCGAACGAGATATGGCCATTATGAATTCGAGTGATGTCATTCGAGTTAACTAATGCTCGGCGGTGTTCATGAATTTGATGAATAATGTATTCGGCCTTTTTAGATCTGTTCGTGATCGTGTTCATTGATGATATTACAGTATATTCTCGGCTAGAATCATAACGTACGGACCGTTTACGTATTGTTCTTGGAATACTTCGGACTCGATAATTGTATGCAAAATTTTCAAAATGCGAGTTTTGGTGAATTCCATGGCATTTTTGGGTCATGTTATTACGGATGATGGCATTCGAGTGGATACTCGGAAAATTGAAGGCTGTGAAACTTGGACAAGGCCCTCGCCCACGAAGTCCATAGTTTTAAGGATTGGTAGGCTACTATAGAAGATTCATGGAAGGGTTTTCTATTTGACCCCATTGACAAAGCTAACCCGGGGGAAGTCGACTAAATTTCGGTGGAATGATGCTTGTGAACGCATTTTCAGAATTGAAGGACGGGTTAACTTCAGCCCCGAGTTTGACACTCGAAAGCCGGATGGTTATGTTGTATATTGTGATGCTTCGGCGTTGGGTTAGGATGTGTATTGATGCGGCACGATGAAAGTCATTGCTTATGCTTGAGCGATTCGGAAACATGAAAAGAACTACCCGACTCATGACCTTGAATTAGCTGCAGTTATTCATGCATTAAAAATGTGGAGACATTATTTGTATAGTGTTCACGTTGATATTTACACAGATCACAAGAGTCTTCAATATATTTTCAAATAGAAGGAGTTAAATCAGCGGCAGAGGCGGTGGTTAGAATTATTGAAAGATTATGATGTGAGTATTCTATACCACCGGAAGGCAAATGTAGTAGTTGACCTTAGCGCGGATCAATGGGCAACCTATGTGAAGTTCCTCGAGGAGGAAGAAAGAATTAATTCATGAGGTCCACCAACTAGCTAATCTTGGAGTTTTGTCTAATTGATTCGGCGATGCGAGATTGATGTCAATAATCCCTTTGTCTCATCCCTAGATATGGAGGTGAAAGAGCGTCAATACGAAGATCCTCGGTTGAGCCATTATAGAGACATATTTTCTGAAAAAAGAAGTCTCCATTTGAAACTTCTATGGATGGAATTCTTAGATACCGAGGCTATGTGTTAGAACGTTACGGAAATTACGTCGTCAAATTCTAGAAGAAGCTCATTATTCTCGATATTCTATTCATCCGGGAGCAACAAAGATGTATCATGATCTCGAGTTAATGTATTGGTGGGATGGAATGAGAAAAGACATAGCAGAATTTGTAGCTCGATATCCCAAACGTCAACAAGTAAAAATCGAGCATCAAAAGCGGGAGGATTATTGCAAGCAATGGAAATCCCTACTTGGAAATGGGAAGTGATTAACATCGATTTTATTGTGGGATTACCTCGTTCAGTAAATATGACTCTATATGGGTGATCGTGGACAAACTCACAAAGCTGACTCATTTTCTTCCGGTCGAACCATTGCTACGTGAGAAGATTATACAAGGTTGTACCTTAAGAGATTGTGAGACTTTATGGTGTTCTAATATCTATGCGACGAGAGGAGCACAATTTACGACCAAGTTCGGAAATCTTTCCAGAAGGTTTGGTACTCAAGTAAAGCTTAGCACGACATTTCATCAATAAACTAATGGGCAAGCCGGGCATTACTATTCAGACCTTGGAGGATATCTTGAGAGCATGTGTTCTAGATTTCGGTGGTAGTTGGGATGACCATTTACCCCTTATTGAGTTTGCATACAACAATAGTTATCACGCCAGTATTCAAATGGCTCCGTATGAAGCTCTATATGGAAGGAAGTGTAGATCCCCAATTGGGTGGTTTGAAGTAGGAGAATTATAGCTAATAGGCCACGAATTGATTCAACAAGCGGTGGAAAAGGTCAAGGTGATCCGACACCGACTATTGACAGCCCAAAGTCGCCAGAAATCTTATGCGAACAACTGGCGGCAAGACTTAGAATTTCAAGTTGATGATTGGGTATTCTTAAAGGTGTCGCCAATGAAAGGAGTAATGAGGTTTGGTAAGAAAGGAAAATTGAGTCCTCGATATATAGGACCTTATAAGATTGTCTGCAAGGTGGGCCAAGTAGCTTATGAATTGGACTTACCCTCGGAACTTGATCAATCCATCCGTTTTCCATGTTTCAATGCTCCGAAGTGTGTTAGAGATCCTACGAGGATTGTTCCGGTGGATGATGTTCAAGTGACATGTTACACCAGTCAAAGAGAGTTGTTACTTCGTACGTCGGAATATTCTAAGTTGGTTGCGACGAGGTATGGACAAGACTTTTAATTTTCGATTTTTGTTGATGTTGTTTCAATGCATAAGTTGCATATTCATCTTTTGTGGATATGAAGTGTTAGGGGTAAGATTGGGATAAGGAAAAAAATTAGAGAATGAAAGTTGGAAAAATTTGGGACCAAAAAAATGAATTATGGAAAGTTGGCTATTATTGGAAAAACCCCATAAGTGACGGCCACATGTGTGTGTGTGACATGGCCACATGGGGTTTATTATATGATATTAAAGGATGATAAGGGATCATTTTCATCATTCTTTATCTCTTAGAAAAATCAAGAAACATGGAGAAGAAGGAAGGCATTCGGCCATGGAAGAAAAAAAATGGAGACCAAAAATTGACCATGGAAAAATTATTTTCTTCTTGTTTTCCTACTAATTGGAAGGTTCTCGTTAACGTGGGGTGGTTGTTAGAACAAGAAAACCGCGTGGTTTGTTTCTTGAAAGCTACACCTTAGTGGGAGGAGTTAAAGGAAAGGTAAGATTTAATCCTTCTTTACATGTTTTATGGATGTGTTGAACGTGTTATGGTGCATGTAAATGGATGGAAAATCATGAAAGGTTGTATGTTGGGAGTTGTGCGTGGGTGTGTATGTTGTTGATGTAAGCATGACGAACCAATTTTATGTGATGTAATTTGATAGTTGTGGATGTTGTGGAGTGTGAAAATGAATTAAAATCATGAAAATATGGATGTTAAAGTTGAGTTGTGAAAGTGGAAGGTTGGCCGTGTGTTGTGTGTATTGTGTGATGATAGTGACTTAATTGTATACAACATGTTTGTGTGTTATGGTAATGTGTAGAAAGTGAATGAAACTTATGGAATGGTGTAGGTTGAGGTGTGTGTCGGAAATGGGCTGTTTTTGGTAAGACAAGGAATGACTTATTTTTATTGGGCATTTGGTTGTTGTTTGTTATGAATTATATGATGTAAAATGAAGTTTTAATGTTACAAGTCGAAGCTATAGTTGTGTGGGCTGTTTTGGAGCCAATTTGATCCTAATGTGGTTTCTTAAATTATGATAATAATGTTGTCAATGTGTGAATTGTTGGTATAGTTGATGAATTTGAAAGGAAGAAATGCGTTGTTGATATTTCCTTGGACTTGGAAGGTTCGGGTTGCCTTATGTTTTGTTGGGTTGTTTGAACAATTTTGTGGATTGAATGCTATTGATTTGTGTTTGAAAGGTTTGAATCGTTATTCGAATATGCGATCGTTGATATTAATTTGGATGTAGTTAAGTTGAATATAATTGGAATGTTGTCGATATGTGGAAATGACTAGTGTTAGAATCGTTTGAAATTCTCTGAAATGGTTGTTGGTATTGTTGTTGACGATATATATTCTGGGCGGAAATGCTGCCAAATTAAATAGAAAAAAAAGTAGTGGTTTGGAATTGGATTCTTTGACGCTTATGGCTAATGTTCGATGCCTATTGATGTTGTTATGGTGCAGTAAGAACGAAGTTTGAGTTTGGATTAGCCTAGGGAAGCAAGCCCAGGTATGTGAAGCTTACCCTTCTTTTCTTTGGCATGTCTTAGACGAAATTAAGGTATGACATGATATATGCCTCGGGGGTAATTCCATTCGTAAATTTCAAGTAAGTTTGTGAATCGTATGTGCTGTGCATCCTAGTATGGTGGGGTTTGGTTCTCGATAT
>NW_026724774.1:0-5001 GCF_029784015.1 Lycium ferocissimum
CCCTTTTTCTTTCTTGAATCTCCTTCACAAAATATTATAGGGGCCCGTATTTCGACGCTAGACATGCGGAACAGATCAGCTCCTCATTGATAGTAAATCTAATTCATAGGAAACCTGCCTACTTCACGAATTATCCGATTAGATCCAAGACATCTCGGCTATGTTTTTTTTTTTCATAACACCTCTCGTATGGGTGATATTTTCCAAAAAAATGTCCGGTTACCAATCCGGAGTTCTAAGCGTCGACAACGATCACTGTATACGATTTTTTCCTTTCCCTAAGTCGCTAATGACCGTTCCGGAATGAGTTTCACTTTATCAATTATCCGTTGAATCATATCCGTGGTAAGTAGTTCACCCTTGTCACTATTAGACCAGCCAGTGTGGCGCACGCCTCTTGCCATACGAGGAGCCTTATACGAGGCCTTCTGAATGCTAGGATGGCAGCTATTATTACCAGTAAACTCAACAAGAGGCGAGTGTTCATTTTTGCTACCTCTGAAATCAATGACACGGGCTCGTAACTTACCCCTTTAGCGTCTAGATGACACGCTTAGTTTGCCGTCCTCGGTCTAGAGTAGATGTTGTTTTAAGACTTACTTGTATTTTCAATTCCTTCCGGACAGATCTGGGGTTAATCACACCTCGTACCAAATGCGTCGGAATATTCTAAGTCAAGTTGCGACGTAGGTATGGACAAGACTTTTAATTTCCGATTTTGTTGATTTTGTCTCAACGCATAAGTTGCATATTCATCTTTTGTGGATATGAAGTGTTAGGGGTAAGATTGGAATAAGGAAAAAAATTAGAGAATGAAAGTTGGAAAAATTTGGGACCAAAAGATGAATTATGAAAAGTTGGCCATTATTTGCAAATGGCCATGGGTGGCATATATGTGTGTGTGTGGGCCATAGGGCCAAGTGTTTAATTATATATGTAGTCCAAGATGACTAAGTAAGTCATCTTAATCATTTGTTGCCTTAAGAAAATTCAAGAAACCTTGAGAGCCAAGAGAAGGCCATTCGGCCATGGTAGAAAGAAAAGAGAAGACCAAAATTGACCATGGAAAAATTATTTCCTTCTTGTTTTCCTACTAATTGGAGGGTGCTTAGTAACGTGGAGTTGTTGTTTCAAGCGTTGGATTGTTCGTTTTCATCCTTGGCCAACTTTGAACAAGTTGAGGAATTGTGAAGAAAGGTAAGTTGTAATCTTGTTTTATGAGTTATGGAAGGTTTATGTGTATTGTAGTATGTTAATATGGATGAAATTTATGAAAATATGGATGTTAGAGTTGAGTTGTGAAAGTTGAAGGTTGGCCGTGTGTATATATATTGTGTGTAGGAGTAATGAACTAATTGAATTTAGCATGTTTGTGTGTTGTTGTGATGTGAAGAAATGAATGAAAACTTGTTACATCCGGCATTTTTGCATATTTGGAAAACTTGAACATAATTTTGGTTTGTGAGAAATGAGGCTAAATTTGGATTTTTCTTAGTAAGTGCATGCGGTTATGGAAACTTGAACGTGAAAACACCGGATAAGGCCTAAGGGCAAAAATCGGAATTTTGGAAATTTGTTTCGGAAATTTTAAAATAAATTCTAGCTTATTAGGCCAAGAAAATGGAAAAAGAAAATTGGGCCCAAAGAGTAGAGGGGTGACCGGCCAACTAGGCCCAACTCCGCATGTTAATTTTTGCATGTGCTCAATTATTATATAAGGACCATAAGTCTAGAAATTTCAAGAGAATCAAGAAAAATCAAGACAAAAGAGAGAGGAGATTTCGGGTTTGAGAGGAAAGAAAGAGAAAGAAAAGAAAAATTTTGGAGCCTTAGTTCTTGGTTCAAAAATTGTGTCCTCTTGAATTATTACCTAAGTGGAAGATTCTCTACAAGATGGTACAACTTTCAAGTTAAGGGAGTGTTTGGTTTTGGAAAGAAAGTATTGGAAAGGTAAGATTTCTATGTTCTTGAATTATGAAAAGAAGTTGCATGTTATTATGGTTGGAATTGATTGAAGATTATGGAATTATGGTGTGCATGTGTGTGAAGAATGTGTAGGCCGTGTATGTGTGTGTATGTGTGGCCGTGTGTGTGCATAGATATATATATGTGATATGTGTTGAATTTTATGTTGTATTATGATTGTAGTTATGATGGAATTAATATTGGAAATGAAGGATGGATGAAATTGATGGAACATGGAAATGTTGATCTTGGCCGTGAGCCATGGTAATTGGAAATGGTAGCAAATTATGTTATTTAATGTGTTAGATATGTAGTTATGATCCTTGTATTGTAAGCGTAAGAAAAATGATGCAAGTTTGTATGAAAATGGAATGTGGACGTTTACGTAGATTTAGAATGAATTTATGAAATGATGGAAATGATGTGCTTAAGGTGTGAAATATGATTAAGGTTGATGAATTCGGATGATGGAAATGAGTTATGAACTTGTATGTTGAAAATTTGGAAGAATTGGATAAATTGTGATTTTGGTGGGAAAGTTTACATGTTTTGTATACCTTATGTATATCTTGTATATGGGTGGTAGAAATGATTATGATATGTTTCGAATGGAATTATAACGATCTTGATTAGTATGTTGAGATTGAATTAGAAATATGAGGTTGAAAATGGAAGTTATGATGTTGTGTTGGAAAAATGACCAAATAGGTCATATTGCGTTTTAGTGTGTTTGTTGGTATTGTTGTTGGTTGTTGTTGGTTATACGGCCGAGACTAAGTCTCTGGGATGCCATATTTATGGAGGTCTTGCCCGAAATTTCGGTAGCCAAGTATGTTTCCAAGATTGAAATGTTAGTTTGCATGAATAGTAATTGTAAGAATGATCATTTGCAGTGCTTTTGGACGAAACGGAAGTAAGGGTGGCGAGCATATGGCGCAATTCGGGTATGTAGAGCCTTTCCCTCTTATTCTTTGGCATGTTCGAGTCGACGCTTGGCCGGCGAGCCTCGATGACATCTCTGCAGAATTCGAGATTGAAATTAGCGCAAAATCGTGCCGAAGATTGAACCCTTTCCTCCAATTTGGGCCGTAAGTGCATAACTTCCATAAATGGAGTCGAAACACTCTAAAATGATTTTGGACGACTCTAAGGTTTATTATCTATAGTTTACGCCCCTTTATTATGGTTGGGTCGAGGTGGGCCACGACACTCCGATACTCCGGTATGGTTCAAATCGACTGTTTTTGTCTATTTTTCATAGGTAACTCTTGATTATGTTCCGTCGCCTTTAACTAATGAGCATTGGCTCTTCTCCGAGTCCGACTATTATTCCGACTTAGTTACGATTACGGATATTACGTTCCGATATGATCCGCTTTATTCTGGTTGGATTTACGCTTCCGAGCTATCTCTCGATTTATTTGCTATTCGTATGTCGATTACGTATGTATATGGTTTCTCATTTGTACTGTTCGTGGATGTTCCCAATGCTTCCTTCATTGCCTGCTGTGTTCGTGATTACGTGCACTTCTTGCATTGTTCATGCGTCACCGGGTTATGCAGGCCGGATGCATGCCGATATTCGTCGACCGGTATGATTTGTTAGTATATTACCCGGGGATGGGGCCCGGATGGCATAGATTTGATTCTTTCCCCCGCTGCTTTCTGGGGTCTTTCGCGCCTTTTGGGCGGGATCATTTAGGAAAAAAAATCGATAGCACGAAGATTATGATCGATGCTGATTCTCTCGTTCTGTCGATTCGCATATGATTCTGACGCTCGTAAGTGATTCGTATGATTCTAAAGCTTGTAAGTCATTCCCAAGTTTCTCGTACGGTGATTTGATATGATTCTCAAAGCTCAGAAAACCCGATTACGCATACGATTGGTCCAGACAAGTTCAGGTCCGAAGTCGACTCATTACAAATCGGCTTCATCGCTCGTTTTACGCATTTTGTCGGTTGTGCTTTTACATATCTGATTCTGATTATTATGATTATGTATATTCGGTTCCTGCTTTACATACTCGGTAGACATCTTAAATACGGCCCCTTTGTCGCCGAAGTGGCAGGTTACATGCCCAGTGCAGACGCCGGCGTGACCCGCCTCCAGTATAGGATTTCGGTCCGCGATTGAGGAGCTCCCTTTGATCAGAACATATTTTTGGTATATATTTTTTAAACATTTGTTCCATGTTACGTATATATATATGACTATTTGGGTACGGCGGGGCCACTGTCCCGTCTTCGGTTACATTACGCATATGTTAAGTGCCGGAGACATATCTATGGAGGGGTGTGGGTTGTCAGCATGCGGGTAGGTATGTGTGACATGCAGCTTCGTTTGATATAACGTTCCTACAACGGCCCCTGTACGGGTTTATGTATGTATATATGTATGTTCGTACGATGTATGTTATGTACGTATGGATTTATGTATGTACGAGCGGACTAGCTATCCGGTATGTCGGATCCGTTAGGTAGGTACGTCCGGGTGTCAAGTAGGACACCGCCACGGCCCACGGTTGGGTCGTGACAAAACTCATGAAATATATTGGGTTGAAGTTGGGCCGTGTGTGTGTGATTGAGGCCGTGTGTGTGTGGTTGTGTAGTAGTGAAGAATTAAGTGTGTTTAGCATGATTGCATGTTGTTTTTAGTGTGTGAAAATGGATGAAAAATTATGGAATGTGTGTGTTGTGGTGTTGACAAAAAATGGGCTGATTTGGGGCGAGTATGCGGGACTAATGTGATGTAGTATTTTGGTTGTCGTCGTTGAATTCTACAATGTGAAATGAAGGTTTAATGACTTATGTTGGTGTTGCAATTGTTGTGGGCTGTTTTGAAAGTCAATATGATCATAATATGTTTCCTTATATTTATGAAGGTAATTTGGTAATGTAGGGAATTGTTGACGTAGTATGAGAATTTGAAAGAAAGAAACGCATTATTGTCATATTCATTAAGTTGGAAGGTTTCGGGTTTCATAGCATATTGTTGGATTATTGAATACTTTGTGGATTGTTCAATGTTTTAAAT
>NW_026724775.1:0-70273 GCF_029784015.1 Lycium ferocissimum
AGGCCTTGGTACGGCGGTGTGTATAATCACGGAACGCCCGCGCGGCCGGGTATGTGGGCGCACGAACCCTCGCGGTAGGTATGCTATGAATATGAATATGGATATAAATATGAATACAAATACATATATGGATGTATGTATATGTACATGTGTATGTACACAAATACGTATTAGAAATGGAAGGTCCCTATGAAAGGCAAGTAAGTGTTTGTGACGATAGTTCTACTACCTCCCATCTTATGCTATTTTCTTATGTCGTCTCTTATGCTTCTATAATGATGTTGATTATGCTTTACATACTCAGTACATTATTCGTATTGACGTCCTTTTATTTGTGGACGCCGCGTCATGCCCGCAGGTGGCCAGGGAGAGAGGCTTGATCCATAGCTTTATTACTCAGGGACTACGTAGAGGAGCTCCATTTCATTCGGAACTACAACTTTTGGTATCTATTCTTTTGTGTACATACTTATGGGCATGGCGGGGTCCTATCCCGCCTATATGATATGACATACTCTTCTTAGAGGCTCGTAGACATGTGTATAAGGTTAGATGCCTTTAGCCTTATCGGCTTATATTTTGTATATCATTTTGATAGCCTCGTCGGCTTATGTACATTGATATAGGCATAGTTGTTGATGGTGATATAAATGTATTGTTGCCCAATGAGTTTAGCATGAATGATGGATAGAAAGTATGATTAAGTTATGTGGCTCACCTAGGTGAAAATGGGGATGTACAATAAGAGGTGCCGGCGGGCTAGCACCGGTACCCGGTGCGTGCCCTCCCATGGGTCAGGATGTCGTCGGTCCATTTTTGAGGCCACCTCAGCCCTATTCCAGTCATCCCGTGCATTCAGCATTATCGACTTTCTCTAGTGAGCCACCTAGACAGAGAGCTGCTCCTGAGAGCTCGTTCTCTAGACTAGTGGACAGGACTGCTTCATCCGGGTCCTCCGTTTTCGTGTTTCAGCATTCGACTCCTCTTACCTGTTTCTCTTGTGGGGAGGTTGGGCATATTGCCAAGATATGTCCCTGACCTAGGCGAGATTATCGCCCGTCACACTCGTACTCATCCGTGGTCGAGGAGGGACTTCTCGCAGAGAGGCGGTGCTCGGTCGGCCGCAGTGATTTCCCATAGTTCTGGGGAGAGGTGGGTCCCTGCCAGAGGCGTGTACTCGAGTTCGAGAGGGGGATCCCAGACTGGGCGTGGTGGCACCCATTGTTACTTATTTCCTGGTAGGCCCGGCGAGGTAGGCCTCGATGTCGTTATCTCGTGCACCATTTTTGTCCGTTATAGAGCGTACATCTGTGTTATTTGATCCCGGATTCACTTATTCGTATGTATCTGCATTTCATGCCGATGGTTGGGATTTACCCTGTGATAACATAGATAAACATGTTCATGTGTCTACTCCAGTCAGAGATTCTGTGGTTGTTGATCGAGTCTACCGGTCTTGTTTAGTTACTTTTATGGGGTATGACACCTGGGTAGATTTGATGATTCTGGATATGGTGGACTTTGATATTATATTAGGTATGTCCTGGCTTTCTCCTTATCATACGATCTTGGACTGTCATGCCAAGAAAGTCACTTTAGCCATGCCTGGCATCCCTAGGCTTGAGTGGAGAGGTACTCCTTGTCCCGCTCCGAAGAAGATTATTTCTTTCCTTCAAGCGAAGAAATTAGTAAGTAAGGGGTGTTTAGCGTATTTGGCACATGTTCGTGATGCAACTGTTGCATCTCCATCCCTTGAGTCTATTCCTATTGTGAGCGAGTTCGCGGAGGTATTTCTATTAGATTTGCCGGGTATGCCACCCGATTGTGACATTGATTGTGATCGTACGTGACGTCGTGGTACTCGTCCTATTTCCATCCCACCATATCGGATGGCACACGGTAATGAAGTTGAGAGAACTTAAGGAACAATTGCAGATTTATTGAGCAAGGGGTTCATTAGACCGAGCGTCTCCCTTGGAGTGCTCCGATTGTTATTTGTGAAGAAGAAAGATGGGACCATGAGGATGTGCATTGACACGCGCTTGAACAAGGTCACTATCCGGAACAATTGCTCACCTCGTATGATGATCTATTTGACCAAATCTTCTGCAAGTGCTTGTGGTTTCAAGATTGATTTGTGTTTCTGGCTATCATCGATTTGAAGATTAGGGCAAAGGATATTCCGAAGACAAGATTTCGACGCAGATATGGCCACTATGAGTTTCTAGTGATGTCTTTCGGGCTTACGAATGCCCCGCCGCATTTATGACCTTGATGAATGGCATCTTTAAACCGTTCCTTGATTCTTTTGTGATTGTGTTTATTGATGACATCTTGGTGTATTCCAAGAGTAGAGTGGAGCATGAGAGCCATCTTCGTATCGTCCTTCGGGTTGTTGAAGAAACATAGTTTGTTTGCTAAATTTTCTAAGTATGAGTTCGGTTGAGAGTTCAGAGCATTCTTGGGCCATGTGGTGTCCAAGGAGAGGGGATTATGGTTGATCCGTTTAGAGATTGAGGCTGTGAGGGGTTGGGCGAGGCCCACTATCGTTATTGAGATTCATAGTTTTGTGGGTTTGGCCAGTTATTACCATCGTTTTGTGAAGGGTTTTGCTGCTATTGCTTCGTCCTTGACTAGATTGACTCAAAAGGATGTTCCCTTCCAGTGGACGGATGATTGTGAGGAAAGCTTTCAAAAGCTCAAGCTTTTTTGACCACGCCTCCCGATCCTAGCCTTACCGAGAAGGGCAAGGACTTCGCGCTTCTATTGTGATGCTTCCGTATGTGGTTTGGATACCGTGTTGATGCGGGGAGGGGTAGAGTGATAGCTTGTGCTTCCCGTTAGTTGAAAGTCCACCAGAAGAATTACCCTACCCATGGCTTGGAGTTGCTGGTCGTAGTTTTCGCTTTGAAGCTTTGGAGGCATTACTTGTATGGTGTCCATTGTGAGGTTTTTACCGATCACCGTAGCCTTCACCATGTGTTTACCTAGAGAGATCTTAATTCCGAAGCGACGGATGGATGCCATTCGCGAAGGATTATGACATCTCATTCGCTTGTCACCCTGGTAAAGCCAATGTGGTGGCTGATGCCTTGAGTCGCAAGGCAGTAAGTATGGGGAGTTTAGCTTGATTGGTTGTTTTCGGGGATTCGTTAGCCACGAGGTTCGAATACGGCCAACAGTTCCGTCCGTCTCGACATCTCGACCCCGGGCAGGATTTTGGCTTGTATAGAGGCGAGATCGTTGTTATTGGATGGGATCAAGGCTCATCAGTTGAGCAAGATCCGAGATAGGGTGTCAAGAGGTGAGGCCAAGGAGGCAGTGATTGATTCGGAGGGCATTCTTAGGATTAGAGGACGCGTATGCATTCCTCGTGTTGGTGACCTGATTCAGTTGATCATATCTGAGGCACACAGCTCTCGCTGTTCCATTCATCCGGGAGTGACTAAGATGTACCGTGACTTGAGATAGCACTATTAGTTGCGCCGTATGAAGAGGGATATAGTTGATTTTGTGGCTTAGTGTTAAAATTGTCAACACGTAAAGTATAAGCACCAGCGACCCAGTGAGGGGGGGGGGTGTTTCAGAGGATGTCCATTCCCGAGTGGAAGTGGGAGAGGATTACCATGGATTTTGTCACGGGTCTTCCGAAGACCCTTGGCAAGTTTGATTCTATTTGGGTGATAGTGGATCGATTGACCAAGTCCGCTCACTTTGTTCCGTTCGGGGTTTCTTATACCGCGGAGAAGTTAGCCAAGATGTATATTCGGGATATTGTGAGATTGGATGGGATCCCTATTTCTGTTGTATCTGATCGGGGTACTATCTTCACTTCCCAATTTTGGAGAGCATTTTATGATGAGTTAGGTACCCGATTGGACTTTAGTACAGCTTTCCATCCCCAGACCGATGGCTAGTCTGAGTGGACCATTCAGGTGCTTGAGGACATGTTGAAAGCGTGTGTTATTGACTTTGGTGGTCATTGGGATCAGCACTTGCCCTTGGTGGAGTTTGCATACAACAACAGTTATCATTCGAGTATTGGTATGGCGCCTTTTGATGCCTTATATGGTAAGAGGTGTAGATCTCCGATTGGTTGGTTCGATGGGTTCGAGGCTCGACTTGAGAGCACAGATCTATTGAGAGAGTCCCTTGATAAAGTGAGAGTTATTCAGGCCAGACTCGTGGAGGCCCAGAGCCCGCAGAAGATGCATGCGGATCGGAAGGTTTAGGATTTGAAGTTTGCTATTGATGATCAGGTTCTATTGAAGGTTTCATCCATGAAGGGTATTATGAGGTTTGGTAAGAGGGGCAAGTTGAGCCCTAGATACATTGGCCCGTTTAAGATCGTGGATTGTATAGGTGATGTAGCTTATGAGTTCGCATTGCCGCCAGGCTTAGCGGGAGTTCACCCGATTTTTCATGTTTCGATGCTGAAGAGATACCTTGCCGACGGTACCTACATTATCCGTTGGGACTCTATATTGCTTGATGAGAATTTGACTTATGAGGAGGAGCCTATCGCGATCTTGGATAGGCAGGTTCGAAAGTTGAGGTCCAAGGAGATTGCTTCTGTGAAGGTGCAATGGAAGCACCGCCCTGTGGAAGAGGCTACTTGGGAGACTGAGTCCGATATGCGTAGCCGATATCCCCAGTTGTTCACTGATTCAGGTATTTCCCTACTTTCCTTCTTTACTTGCTCGAGGACGAGCAACGGTTCAATTGGTATCTGATGTAATGACCCGTTTGGTCGTTATGGCTCTTTTGGCACTTTCGCCACTTCCGAGCATTGATTGACTCACTTTTGACCCGAGGTTGACTTTTAGGCAAACGGACCTTTTTCAGAGTTTCATCAACTCCGAGAGGTCCGGATAATTATTTAGAACTTGTATGTATGATTGGTTCGGGTCCTAATGCATTTTGGTGCATTTTGGGACTTTAGATGGGAAATAGGATGTAGGCACCGGTGGTTGACTCGGTCAACGACACCTCCGTTGGAAATTTTGAGACCACAAGTGTGTTCGTAGCATATTTTTGTATGGGTTTAGGTAGTCGGATTGTGAGCAGATGGCCTTGGGAATAACCTAAAAATTGGATTGAAGACTTAGAGAAATTCAAGAAATCTGGTGTCTAGTGCCCGTAATGGCAGCACCAGAGCCGCCCCAGCGGCACCGCTGTGGCGGTGTGATGACCGCTAGGGCAGTGATGGGAATATAGGCCATACCGCTCCGGCGGTAGACCAGCCGCCGTAAAGGCACCGCTGTAGCGGTACTCCTTCCGCCGTGGCGGTTACTGGCAGTGTTATTTCATTTAATGTGTCTTAAATAAGACTTAGACCCTCATTATATCATATCTCGATATTGGAGCTTGGGAAAGCTGTTCTTGGAGATAATTTGAAGAAACTCTTGGAAGTAAACCTTGCCCAATCTTTTACTCTTCCTTAATCACAATCATCTTAGAATTCCCCCTTTCCTTTTACAACCACTTAGAGTTGGAATTTGAAGAAGGGTTTTGGGAGATTTTCCCTTAGGGTCCTATATGATAAATTGATGATGCTGATGATAAAACTTGATGAATCTAAGCTTAGTAATCATATATCTTCCACTTTTAACGTTGAATTTCGAATTTGGAGAATTAGGGCTCATACTCAATTTGGGAATTTTACTAGAAATCAGATTTGGGGATAATTCTTAAGCTAAATCAATAATTAATGATAGGGTTATGATTACCTAGGATTCAATTTGGTATTTTACCCGTGAATTTCCAATTTCGCCTTGTGGGCCCGTTTCCCCAATTTCTAGGGTTAAATTGGACCTAATTGATATCATAGCAATATTAGTATCATTATTCATGATTTCTAATTTAGAATTTAATTATGCTTAGACTACTTTGGTTCTGAGCTTCAGAGGAAGGGCAAGGCGATAGAGTGACTTGTTGGTGTTGCGGTTCGGCAGTCCAGGTAGGTTATGGTTTACCTTTGGTGAGACTTAGTATAGTGAATCACATATTTAGATTATAATGTCGGAGACAACATGTGAACCTTCGGGTGTGAATTTGGGATGGATATTGCTTAGGTTGGGCCCTGATGTGTGTTGGGGCTAGCCATCCCATTATGTATTTGATTGTTTAATTGTGTTGGCTTGATGCCATGTGTAGTTGGTAGATAGCGAATGTCGCTTGTTGTCCTGATTCGGATAGGATTGACATACCCGTTGTTGGTATTTGTACTTTGATATATATATATATATATATATATATATATATATATATATATATATATATATATATATATATATATATATATATATATATATAAATTGGCGTACCCATTTGTTGGTACTTGAGTTTTTGATATATGTTGGCATACCCACTGTTGGTATTGTGATGTGATACATTGTTGGCGTACCCCATTGAGGTACTTGTGATATTGCGCTTGCTTGTTGATGATTTAGATATGCATTGCACGCATTCTCTCATATTATCATGCATGGCCGATATCCGGTGATGATCCGGTATCGTTGATTGAGCAAAATTGATATTTGATAAACTCTTTTACTTGAGTGATTGTGAAAAAGGCCGATGTCCGAAGATCCATTCCGGAATCGTTGTTTATATGAAACTGATACTTGGTAAACTCTTTTACTTGAGTGATTGTGAGGAGGCCTGTCACGACCCAACTAGGGGCCATGACGGGTACCCGAAGCTGACTACCGAGCACCGCTTATCATGCTGACTATCATACTCAACCTAGGCATATGTCATTCTCAATACAAGCTTATCCTGGAACAATCTCCAAACATCCCCCAAAACATGTGTAAGCATAGGTCCATAAGGCTACAAAAATGATGTACAAAATCTACGATGAAGAAGTCATATAACACCTACAACCCACACATAGGTATCTACGAGCCTCTAACTGAAGACTGAAATCATAAGGGCGGGACAGGACCCCGCTATGCCCTAATATATACACAATAGATTATACCAAGAAATGGTGACTCTGAAGTAGTGGAGTGCTCCTGTAAATCTGCTGAGTAGGCTCCTAAGCGACTGTGCCGTCTCTCGGTCTACCTGTGGGCATGAACACGACGTCCATAAAAGAGAAGGATGCCAGTACGAACAATGTACTGAGTATGTAAGGCATATATGGTAACATAATAAGGGAATATAGAAAGCATAAGAAGTAAAGATAGTCGTAACTGCTTTCCTCTTGAGGCAGAATCATGCATGCTCACTTTTTACCTTTATAACATATCACACGTACATACATAAGCTGTCTGAATTAATAACATCATTAGCCCGCGTCCGGGGTAATCATCTCACGCCGCCCACTAGTGGTGTCATGTCCGGCCAAATAGGCATGGTGTTATCATTATCGATAACCGGCCCACCGAAGTGGTGTCATGCCCGGCCGTATAGGCACGGTGTTATCATTATCCATAAGCTGCCCACCGAAGTGGTGTCATGCCCGGCCATATAGGCACGGTGTTATCATTATCCATAAGCCGCCCACCGAAGTGGTGTCATGCCCGGCCATCTAGGCGCGGTGTGATCATACATATATACTTATCATGAAGCATGCATACGAGCTCAAGTAAACGCTGTGACTCTATCAGAGTGACGTAAGGTCAGTAACCTCCGATGACATTATGGGACATCATGATCGTCATGTCTCACCTTGAAGGATCTATCATTATAAGGTGAGGCTATCAACAATGAATAGCATCAAGGAATCATGTAAAGATCATTAACATCATAGTAGCATCATATCATTATCATGGAACATACCTCATCTCTATCTCGTAGGAAACTTTTAATACCCTTTAACTTTCACCTTTTGGAATGTAAGAAGGTTATGGGAATTACCGGAAAGAAATCACAATATATAAGAATCATGCCTTTGAAGGAAGGGCCAGCCTTACATACCTTTATATCTTTTAAACTCTATAGCCTACTTGCTTGCCTTTCGAGTTCGTGATTCTACCTTCAAGGGAATTTGTACTAGGATTAGACAACCGGAAACATACTTAAGCTTAAGCTAAAGCAACTAAGAGTTAATGAAAATTTGGAGACATTTCCTTTGTTTCGACAACTTTTTCCATAAAATAAGACAACCCTCAAACATCAATAAGAATGCCCATAATAATATAATCAATAAATTCTTCAAGTTAAACATTGTTTACTTCTTAAATCCACCTTCAAAATCATCCATAACCATACCTAAAATACAACATCATATTCATTCTCATATAATACTCCTTTAACATCACTTGTATTATTCACCACAAGATTGTACTCATAACATGTCAAGAACTATTATTCAAGTCAAGTTACTATTTAAGAATACCAATATTTCCATATTTGAACTCCATACTCTACCTTCTTCCATAATCCAAGTCTTTTAGCCACTCAATATTCTTAATGACATGGAATAAACATAAAAATCACCTTTTATGATGTAGGAATGGACTTTGGATGAGAGTACTCCACTTGAGAAAACCCTACTTCAATATAAAAGGACTTTGATCTCTCTACAAACCCTAGTGAGCATCCATACACTTGATTCTTACTAATTCTTGGTGTTTACTCCTTGATTTCCCTTGGATATATGATAATATGATGAGAGAAATATTCTAGAACCTTCTAAACATAGAGAGAGAATGAAATCTAAAAATTTAGAGCATGACTCGTCTATTTATAGCTGAAACTGGAAGGTTCCAGACAAGCGGTTCGACGGGCGGCTTGATGACCCGTTGACGGTCTGTCGACTTGTTCCGTCGACCTGCTTCTGCAGATCAGAAGTTGCAGAGTCATATTGGCGGCGGAGATCGACGGCCCGTTGACGTTTCGCCATATCTCGTGGAGCTGCTTCTACATATCCAAATTTTTAGAACATAGTGACGGTGCATATTGATGATCCGTCGGTATGATCGACGGTCGGTCGATAATGTCTGGTATCTGCAGACTTCCCTGAATCTGCTAAGCCTGCGTCGATTCAATCTGTTCAACTTCTAATCTTGTAATATACCTGGAATACCTGCTAATACCTCCATGCACGGGGTAAAATACTTAGCATCTCAAAACTCAGGTACAAATCTCCATTTCAAGGCGTACTCAACTAGGGAGCTGTAATTTTTCTTACAATGGAAACGAGAGGTGTAACAAGGTCGATGTCCGAGGTTCAATTTCGAAATCGTTAATTTATGAAACTGATATTTGATAACTCTTTTGAGTGATTGTGAGGAGGCCGATGTCCGATGGTTATATTCGGGCATCGTTGTTGCATGGCCGATTCCGATGTTATCCCAAAATCGATTATAGTGCATGGGCTCCGCAGGTCCCCAGAGTAGTGCCGGTGAGACTCCCCCTGTGAGCAATTAGCTAGGGTCCCGTCTGTCTGTTTGGCAAAGATCCGGGATGGGTGGCACTCAGACTTTGCGAATCACACTGGGTTGTGCTGCCAAGACAATGATATTTCCGTCCGGAGTACATGTGTACATCTCATTTGCATAGCATGGCATGGCATCACATTTATACCATTATTGCATTGTATTGCATTATGACTTGAGTGAGATGTTGTGATGACTGTATTGTGATGGATTGTGTTGTTGATTCTATTGTGTTGATTGTTCTAGGATTAGATATACCCAGATGTATTATATTGGGGTTAGATACTTACATAGGTGTTGATCGATACTCGGTTACGATATATTGTTCCGTGCGTGATTGGTTTACTTGTTTATCTGTATTATTTTCTGAATTGTGTTAACTATGCTTAGCCGGCCTATGATGCCTACCTGTACTGTTGTTTGTACTAACCTGCACTTGCTGCATTCTTTTGTGAGTACAGATTATCAGGCCGGATCTATTTCTCTGACTCATGGCTGATCGACTCCTCAGCTTCTACTTGAGTTTTCTAGGGTGCGCATGGCGTCCGCTGACCTCGAAGACACTTCTATTATTTATGTCTTACTTTTCTTTCAAGACATGATTTGAGACAATTTACGAATTATTATTCAGACCAGAGTTATTCGGATTTAGATGCTCTTGTATGATCAGACCAGATACTGGGGTGGATTCATTTACTTCCGCACTTATCTATATTATATTGTGAGACTTACTTCATTTTACTTCTTTCGCTATTATTTTTATTGATTGTGAACTTTGAGTTAAGGGTTCGCCTACCGAGGTGAGAATGGTAGGTGCCCGCATGACCTAGGCTAAAATAGGTCGTGACACATCATAAAGCTAAGAGATTTAACAACCTCCATTCATGAATAAAGTCAACCACTTAAGCTACTAGCTAAGTAAAGTCACCATTTTAACTCTATTCCTTAGATAGCCATTTTCAAGATTCAAGGAAGAAACCCATTAACAAATTTGAGAAGGAGAAGAGAATCCAAGTTAGTAAAAACTCTAGGGTGATGAATATGAGAGATTGAGCCAATATAATCCACATTAAGAACATGCTTAACCATTTGACCTTCTAAGTCTAGGAATTGGTGATACCCATTTGTTAGCTCTATAGGTGAAGACCTTAGGAAAAATTTATTAAGTGAAAGAAGGGATTAGAAGGTGTTAGGAAGGTTACCATTCCCAAGAAGACATGAATTTAAGCTTCCAAAAAGACTTGAGGGGCGGCTGGACTTTAGGGTTTTGAGAAAATAGGGTCAAATCCTGAAATGAACTCTTAAATAGGGAAAATCACTGTACGTCACTGCTTTAGCGGTATGGTGACCGCTTCGGCGGTGCCGTTAAGATGGCTAAGGAGCCGTTGTGGTGGTCCACTGACCAAACCACCTAGCCGCTTCGACTGTGAGTCCACCGCTACAGCGCCACCACTGTAGCGACATACCAACTGCTGCGGTGGTCTAATTGGGCCTGGTGGCCCAATTATCAAAACTCTCACACGACGCGCGCAATGAGTTTGATTAAGTTAGCAATTTTCAGAAGTATGACTGAAACAAAGACATTTTTAAAGAGTCGAAGTTGCGGGTTTCTCAAAATTCACAGTAACGACTAAACGGGTCATTACATCAGATACCATTGAACAACCGTTCGTCCTCGAATAGTAAGGGAATGAACAGGCACGGACGGGTAACACATTTTGCAGCTAGGATCATAAGTAGTACGTCTACACCTTCATATCTAGAACTTAACGGAAGGAAATAGAATGAATAACGTAGCCGAGGGACCTTTCGTGATTTAGCATAATCAAACTTAACTCAGTAGAAAACCAACCGGTTTATATTCGATTGCTCTGGGTAGCGTACCTAACACTATACTCTTGAGTACAACTGACTCTTACAAACCGAATTCTAACCACGAACAATGTTGCATCTAGTATTTTCATACGCTGGGATGTGTTGTAGTAAATTCATATGAGCGTGGAGGGATTAAGGTATAAGACCCCGTGAGTTTAACGAATTTTGAAACAGTTATATATTGCTTTGATATGGTATTTTCTTTTAAGTGAAACATTTTTTTGTAAGAGTTTGATAAGTATGATTTTGAATAGTTATTAATATTTCTACTTCTCGGATACGCTTTAAATTATATACATGACATGAAGATGTTATAAATGAGATTTTATTTGATTTATAAGGAAGAAATTATTTTCTCATAAGAAAAAGTATCTTTTTGCCATTTTGAGAATTTATAGTACAAAAATTTGTACTTTTTATATTGGGTTGGAAATTTTAAAATTTGATAAAATATATATTTATCAATGTCCTAATATTTATGAAATATTAGTATATGCTTTAAGTTTATAAAGTATTTATGATTTTATCAATGATGTATTTAACACTTTCAAAATTGGTCAATATTTTATAAAGGAATATTTCTTTTATGTATTTATATGGTCAAAAGAGAATTACTACTCTACCTTTGTGTTAAAATAAGAGCTTATAGGAAGAAGATTAGTGGATTACACGTGTAGATGTAAGGATACAAGTACTTTTATGTACATCTTATCAATTGGAGATTAAGTTTTAGAAGATATATGTACACTTATACATGTGCAGCAAATAGAATTAGCAAACACTATATCTCATCATTTCTAACCCAACAAGTAGCAGCAACCGTCTTTCTATCTTCTCTCAAATTTAATAAATTAAGCGCAACAAATAGCTCCTTCTTTCAATTTCAACGAAGGTAGCAAAAGTTCTCTCTTCTTTCAATGTCAAGAATAGTTATGTTCGCTCCGTCAATTTCCTAATTGTAACCTCGGTTTCTTCCGGATCCTAGCAAGTCGGAGATTACTCCGTAGTGAAGGAATCTTGGAATTGAAGTGTTCTAGAGTTCTTGAGGTAAGATTCCATTTTGTTTATGAGCTTATTAGATGTTTATACAAACGGCTGGAGGAGGGAAGTTGTGGGAAGGAGTTCCAATAGATGTTGAAGTTCATGTTGGGTTTTTAATCTATTTGGGCCATGTGGTTGCTATGTTGAGTTAATTTCCTTATGTATGGATAGTAGTTAATGCTTTAGTTGTGTTGAGGTTGATATACTTGAGATATTTGAAAGAAGAAAGTGTATAAAGTATCGTATACGAAGCGTATATTGGGCTGTTTTGGTGTATATCTTTGGAAGTTGATGTTTTGAGTTTAAAGAGGCTTATATGAGGTGGTTGTTGTTGTTGTTGGTTGCTGGTTGTTTTGAGTTGATGTTGTGCCTATTGTGGACTTGGGGAAAGTGAAAGAAACGGGGGAAGTGCTACCCGTTGAGCTATAGAATAAGTTTAATTTTCGATATACGAAAATGGATTCGTTTATAGTTTAACGATAGCGTCATTATTATTGTTGTAGATTAAAGTGTTGCTCGAGTTGAACTCTTTGAGTTGCCAAACAAGTGACAAGTATGTTAAGGCTATTCCTTCTTTCATTTTGGCACGATCTATGACAAGTGCGAAATGTAGTGATACTCACAATGAATCCACTCCTCGATATAGGAGCTCATGCCCCTATGTTTATATTGGTGTTGTTCATATCCTGAGTTCCTTGACTTCTTAAGTCCTGAGGGGGCATCCTTAAGTTGTATCTTTCCATAATGGTGTCTAAACCCCGAAGTGGATATTTATAAGGTTTTTTTATTTATATGCATTTCATATTTGATTTTTAAGTCTCAAAGGAGACAAATGAAAACGGGAAGAAGTTTCCATTTTTAACTAAAAGTTGCTCCGAAGGGAGTCTTTAATGTTTTACAAAGATTATTATGCATTGGCACAGTTATATATATGTACGACATGTTTTTATGGGAAAAGGGGAAAGGGCTATGGCGTTATACACGCATCAGCTGGTACATGATGATTATGATGCCCGAAGGGGCTGTCCGATGGGGCCATTATGCTATTATGCCGGAAGGGGCTGCGAGCAGGGCGAAGATATGCATTATATATATATATATATATATATATATATATATATGATGTTTCAGAAGTTCATATGCACATGCATGATTCTCAGTGTTGGTTACAGGTACAAATTGAGTCTGTTACTATTTTATTATTCGAATTGAGGTATATTGTTCAGTTCTGCCTTACATACTTGGTAAATTATTCGTACTGACATCCCTTTGCCTGGGGCTGCTTTTTTCATGCCACGCAGGTGTATACAGACGAGTAGAGGACATTGCTATAGGATGTTCACAGGCTATCAGCTGGATTGGTGAGCTCCATTTCTGTTCGGAGTGTTGCCGACTCAGAGTACTTACGTATGTCCTTGAGTCAGATGCATTACGGGTATGTTGGGGCCCTGTCCCAACATATGTTATGGTATCTTGTTACATGTTAGAGACTTTTGCAGACAGTGTCCTGTGGATAGTGCGTCGAGATGTCGACAGTTGTGTAAAGCAGCCATATAGGTCGATGTGTTCATATCCTTTGTTTTAAAGATTTTATTGTGACTAAAGGTTTTCTTTGAATTAACGATAAGGGAGAAGTCCCTGACATGATGAAAGAGTTTTATTGAAAAGTTTTTCATGTTTTACTTGACGGAAGCATCATTTCATAAATTAAAGGTTCACAAGAAGTTGTGACTCATGAATAGAATGGTAGTATGGCACTCAGCCGAGTAGAGTCTTAGGTGTTAGTCGCGGCCTCCGGTTTGGGTCGTGACAAAGAATTAGAAGTTGCTGTACTACATAAGCTTCCCAAATTATCATGAAAAGAATAACTCAAGGAAAAAGAACAAATAACTAGAGGTCCACTATACGTCGTAAGGCTCGAAGTATACTGAAACAAATCAAGAATTTTATAGACAGAATTTGGTCAAGCCGCTACAGCAGCTACCAGACCGTCGTAGACGGCACCGCTATAGCTTCAAGGGAAATCATTGCAGCGGTTGCAACCATATGTTAAGGAGCCGCAATAGAGGCATAGCGGACTACTATGACACCGCCGCAGCAGCGGTAACGTTGCCGCTACAACAGCAATTCGCTGGGTAGAATATAAAGAGGCAGTAGCCTCTTTCTCTTCACTCCCCACTACTCCCATAACCGAAAAACTCTCTCCACATCCTTCAATTCTCCTATACCCACTTCTATTCCATTACAAATAAAACTCTTCCATACCCTTAACCGTCCCACTCAACAGGAAACAAAACTCCTGTTACGCCTCTCGTTTGCGTCGTAGTAGAACCTATGGGTTCCTAGTTGGGTATGCCTTGGGAATAGAGACTCGATTTTGAGTTTTGGAGATAGAAAGTGTCTTACCCCGTGTATAAAGGTACCGGCGGGTGTTCCTGGCAATTTACGGGATTAGGAGTTGAACGAATCGAATCGACGCGATCTGAGCTGAATCTGAGAAATCTGCAGACAACAGTCATTGTCGATGGGTCGTCGACATGGTTGACGGGCCGTCGTTGTGTAGTATCGATAAGGTTCTGCAGCCTTGAATCTATAGGCGCAGGTCAACGGAGCAAGTTGACGGACCATCGAGACGTCGACGGGTCATCGACCCGCTCGTCGAACCGCACCACTGTAACTTTTTAACTCCGAGTATAAATATATGATCCACGACCTTATTTCTCATTTTCCTCCTTTCCAAATCAGAGAAACCCTAGTATTTTCTCTCCCAACACTTTCTATCATTATAGTGGTGATTTGGCAAGATCCGAGCCCCGTGAACCCAAGCTTGTGAAGAAGAAGGCTGTTTCTAGGGTTTCTTCAAGTTGTGAAGCTTAGGGAGTTGGAGTTGAAGTTGTTCTTTGAAATCTTAGAAACCTCAAGGTATGCAAATGATTTCTACCCTTATATTCGAGTTAATTATCATGGGTTTTAGTGGTTTTAAGCAAAGAGAGGGTATTTGTGGAAGTGGTAAGTTGATGAAGGTTAAGATAGTGATTTGGGGCTATTTTAAGAGATGATTGGGAGTAGATTTGAGTATATTTTATATATAAGTGTTGTTATTGTTGTTGTGGTTGATGTTGGATTGAGTTGGAAGTTGAAGGGTTGGTAAGCTTATCAGAGAAATGTTGCTCATAATTTGTTAAGCTCTATTGGTATTTAAAATTATTAGTAAGCGAAGTAAATAGTCTAATTAAGGCCTACGTTATCTTAATTGTAGACTTACAAGTTCGAGAGGTAGAAGTTGGACGATTGGGTATACTTCTAGGTATGTTGAGGCTATCCCTTCTTTCTTTTGGCATGACCTTATGATATGAACCAAACGAGTAAGCGAGCTTCCACATTACTCTACTCATAGAAGCACTAGGAGTACTTCAGTCTTTGATGTTCATGTACCCCATTTATGATTGTTTCTTCTATGCATGGGTCCAGTTTTATGAATACAGGTTATTCATGCATTACATTCATATATATATATATATATATATATATACCCGTGACCAGAAGGCATTATATATGCAAGTATTATATGTATATGGGGTACGGGGAAATGAACAAGCGCTATAGACGCATTACCACATGATCAGCTGGTGCACCAGGATGATGATGATATAAGGATCGGGTTGCACGTACCGCAACAAATGTATATGATGATGGCCGCAGAGAGGCCGATATGAGATGATGGGATGCCATAGAGGCTTAACAGGAGTTATATACGCATATACCTATGTATGACCTACATTGATAAGCATGAGCATGCAGATTATGCGCCTACAGAGGCATTGTCAGTTATACAAATTTATGCAGATACTAGTTCATACAAGTACATGCAGATAGTCATTTCAGTTTATGAGTTCAGATCTTATTCATGACTCTTATATATACATGTTGTTCTTATGCCTTTCATGCTCAGTACATTATCCATACTGACTCCCCGTTGCTCGGGGGGCTGTGTTCATGCCTGCAGGTTCAGGTAGACCGACAGGTGGTCCAGCTTAGTAGGACTTCTATCCAGCACTGGTCAGTGGGCTTCATTGATTCGGAGTTGCAGTCAGTTTTGGTATGCTAGCCTTTTGAGATGTACATGCATATGGGTATAACGGGGCTCTATCCCGTCCTTTCTATAGCTTTTATTCCAGTATAGGTCTGTAGACAGTTGTATGTATTAGTCAGATGATGTAGCCTTATCGGCGTCTATTCTTTTGTGTACAGTATACATAGTCACGACCCAACCGGAGGGCCGCGACGGGCA
Organism: Lycium ferocissimum; assembly: GCF_029784015.1. Taxonomy (NCBI): domain Eukaryota; kingdom Viridiplantae; phylum Streptophyta; class Magnoliopsida; order Solanales; family Solanaceae; genus Lycium; species Lycium ferocissimum. Next base: position 16,597 of record NW_026724775.1, read on the forward strand.
CCCGGTGCGAACCCACCCGGGCACCTCTTAACATACTTTCACATTTCATCTAGGTAAGCCACATAGCTAAATCATACTTTCCATCCATTATTCATACTAATTCCATTGGGCGACAATTCATTTATATCATCATTAGCAACTATGCCCATATCAATGTACATAAGCCGACGAGGCTAACAAAATAATATCCAAAATATAGGCCGACAAGGCCAAACACATCTAACCATATACACATGTCTACGAGCCTCTAAGAAGAGTATGTCATATCATATAGGCGGGACAGGATATCATATAGGCGGGACAGGACCCCGCCGTGCCCATAATTATGTACACAAAAGAATAAGTACTAAAAGCTGTAGCTCCGAATGAAACGGAGCTCCGCTACGTAGTCTCGAGTAATGAGGCTATGGATCGAAACTGTCTCCCGGCCACCGCGGGCGTGACGCGTTGTCCACAAACAAAAGGACGTCGCACGAAGAATGTACCGAGTATGTAAAGCATAATCGACATCAATATGAAAGCATAATAGACAACATATGAAATAGCATAGGATGGGAGATAATAGTATCATCGTCATAACACTTACTTGCTTTTCATAGGGACATTCCATTTCTATTGTGTATCCGTGTACATACATCCATATCGGTATCCGTACTCATTTACATTTCATACTCATATTCATATCATATACATATCATTTACATAGGATATACATTGCATATACATAGCCTTTACATAGCATACCCGACCATGAAGGTTCGGTGTTTCACATACCTGGCCCAACCAAGGCTCAGGGTCATACATACGTTATGATCTTGATGTCTCATCTTGGATCTCTTCCGGGGGCTGAAATAAGTGCGGGTACCTGGATTTCATAATTTCTTCCGTTTCCCATGTCATCGCTTCTCGGTTATTATTTCTCCATAAAACCTTAACTGAGGCCACTTCTTTGTTTCTAAGCCTCCGTACTTGCCTATCTAATATGGAAATGGGTACCTCTTCATAAGTCAATTTTTTTGTCACTTGAACATCATTTACTGGAACGATCCTAGTAGGATCTCCAACACATTTACGAAGCATCGAGACATGGAAAATCGGGTGAACCGACTCCAAATCGGGAGGTAGATCTGGTCGTAAGCCACTTTGCCTACTTTGCGCACAATCTCATAAGGCCCAATGTACCGGGGACTAAGCTTCCCCTTTTTGCCAAATCTCATAACGCCCTTCATTGGTGACACTTTTAAGAATAACCAGTCTTTCACTTGGAACTCTAATTCCCTTCGACGATTATCCGCATAGGACTTTTGATGACTTTGGGCTGCTAATAACCGATCTTGTAGGAGCTTAACTTTTTCTATGGCTTGCTGGACCAAGTCTGGCCCTATCAATTTAGTCTCTCCTGCTTCAAACCACCCAATCGGGGATCTACACTTTCGCCTATATAAAGCTTCATACGGTGCCATTTGAATGCTAGAATGATAACTATTGTTATAAGCAAACTCAATGAGTGGTAAGTGATCATGCCCGTAACATATCCTCAAGAGTCTGAATAGTACGTTCAGCTTGTCCATCAGTCTGTGGATGAAATGCCGTGCTAAGGCTCACATGAGTCCCCAAACCCTCTTGGAAGGACTTCCAGAAATTGGCCGTAAACTAAGTTCCTCTGTCTGAGATAATAGATACTGGAACACCATGAAGTCGCACTATCTATTTAATATAGAGGTTTGCATAATCTTCTGCTACATATGTCGTTCTGACTGGTAAGAAATGAGCTGACTTCGTGAGTCTATCCACAATCACCCATATGGAATCATACTTATGTCGAGAATGGGGTAAGCCTGTAATGAATTCCATGTTAATTACTTCCTACTTCCAAGTTGGGATTTCTATAGCTTTCAACAGTCCGCCCGGCTTTTGGTGCTCGATTTTCACTTGTTGACAATTGGGACATTGAGCCACAAATTCTGCTATATCTTTCTTCATCCCATTCCACCAATATATAGTCTTAAGATCATGGTACATTTTCGTTGCTCCGGGGTGGACAGAATAACGGGAACCATGGGCTTCCCTCAATATCTGGTGGCATAACCTTGCCACATCAGGAACACATAGTCTGCCTCGGCATCGGAGAACTCCTCTCCTACAATCTCAAATGATGACTTCTCCTTCTGAGGGAGTGTATATCTGTAATGCATTAGCATGGGATCTTCGTATTGTCGCTCTTTTACTTCCACTACTAGCGACGAGACTACTGAATTCTGAATGGTAGTCCCGTGCTACCCGAGTCCACTACTCGAACTCTAGGCTAGCTTCGCCGGGAGCTCACTAGCCATCTCTTTTCTCCGGCTCAACATCACACACAAACTTCCCATAGATCTTCAGCTATGAGCATCAGCCATAACATTTGCCTTTCCGGGGTGATACAAAATATCAACATCGTAATCTTTTAGCAACTCCAACCATCGTCATTGCCGCAAATTCAACTCTTTCTGCTTAAAGATATACTGAAGGCTCTTATGATCTATGTAAATATCCACATGGGCACCATATAAATAATGTCTCCACATTTTTAATGCATGAATCACTGCAGCCAACTCAAGGTCATGGGTTGGGTAATTCTTTTCATGTTTCCGTAATTGCCTTGAAGCATACGCAATCACCTTACTATGTTGCATCAATACACATCCTAGCCCAATACCTGAAGCATCACAATAAACGACATAACCTTCCAATCCCTCTGGAAGTGTCGGGGACCGGGGGCGTGTCAATCTATCCTTTAGCTCTTTGGAAACTATGTTCATAAGCATCTGTCCATCGAAACTTTGCCGATTTTCGGGGCCGGCTTTGTGAGGGTGCGAAATAGAAGAAAAACCTTCAACAAATCTCCTGTAATAACCTCGCTAAGCCCGTAAAGCTACGAACCTCCGTAGGAGTTTGGGCCTTGGCCAAGTCTTCACGGCCTCAATCTTTTGGCTATCTACCCGAATACCATCGGCCAAAACAATGTGTCCCAAAAATGTCACCGAGTTCAACCAAAACTTACACTTAGAAAATTTTGCAAACAACTCTCGAGTTTGAAGAACTCTAAGGACGATGCAAAATGATCGGATGTTCCTTTTCGGATCTAGAATACACCAAGATATCATCGATGAATACAATCACAAATAAATCTAGGAAGGGTCTGAACACATCGTTCATCAAGTTCATAAATACTGCCGGTGCATTAGTTAGCCCAAATGACATTACCCGGAACTCAAAATGGCCATATCTTGTTCTGAAAGCTGTCTTAGGGATATCTTTCTCCCTAACTCTCACCTGATGATATCCGGATCTCCAATCTATCTTTGAAAACCATTTGACACCTTGTAATTGATCAAATAAGTTATCAATCCTCGGAAGAGGATATTTATTCTTAATCGTCACCTTTTTCAATTGCCGGTAGTCAATGCACATTCTCAAGGAGCCATCTTTCTTTCGGACAAACAATACGGGTGCTCCCGCTGGATGAACTAGACCTAATAAAGCCTTTCTCAAGCAAGTCTTTCAATTGCTCCTTCAACTCTTTCAACTCTGCGGGAGCCATTCTATAAGGAGGAATAGATATAGGCTTAGTGTCTGGCAATACATCAATAGCAAAATCAATCTCCCGCTCGGGAGGAAGGCCTGGAAGCTCTTCCGGGAATACATCCGGAAACTTGTTCACTACGGGAACGGACTGAAGAGTCGGTGGTTTAGCTTCTACATCTTGAACCCAAACTAGATGATAAATGCAACCTTTTGTGATCATTTTCCTGGCCTTTAGATAGGAAATAAACCTACCTTTTGGTGACGCCGTATTTTCTTTCCATTCTAAAACTGGTTCTCCCGAAAATTGAAAACGAACCATTTTCATTCTACAATCAACATTGACATACCAAGAAGCCAACCAATCCATGCCCATAATAACATCAAAATCCACCATTTTTAACTCATGTAAGTCAATCATAGTACGATGGTCACAAATCACAACTATGCAATTTCTATATACTCGGGCTAGCTATTACCGATTCGCCCACGGGTGTAGACACCTCAAAAGGTTTAATCGACTCCGGTTTGACTCTAAACCGACCCACTATATAAGGAGTAACATATGACAATGTGGAGCCCGGATCTATCAAAGCATATACATCATGAGAAAATACCGATAATATACCTGTGACAACATCAAGAGAAGACTCAAGATCTTAGCGTCCAGCCAAAGCATAAATACAGTGCTGAGGATCGCTAGAACTGGGGGATCTCCCTCTGCCTCTACCATGTCCGACTGGCGCATGTGAACCTAGCCCCATAGGGCGTATAAATGATGAAGATCGCCGACCCTGAAGCCTGGGTCCTACCTCTACCACCAACTGAAGGTCAATCACGCATAATATGGCTTGGTCGATCACATGAATAGCAAACCTCTGAACCCAAATGACACTGACCCCAATGTGACTTCCAACACTGGGAACATCATGGCATGGGTGGCCTCGCCTGACCCGAATCACCTCTGAACTGAGATCCCAAAAAGATCTGACTCAGCCCGGGATAAGTAGATCTATCAAATCTCTGGCCTGAAAATCATGGAGGCGCACTAGTCATAGAATGGCCTGAATGTCTAGAAAACTGCTGCCTGTGCCCGCCTCTGTGCTTACTCATCGGACTCGAAGATCTAGCCCTCTTCTTATACCCTCTGTCGTGCTCACGCTCACTTCTTTATTGTTGTAGGCTTTTTTCTAAATTTTGAGCATGGGCTTGAATGCGTGAGATATCCATGTTGTCCTGAAGGGACGCAGTCAAGTACCTATCCATCAAATGCGGCCCTAGGCCTTTCACAAATCGGTGCACTCGGTCACCCATATCCGCTACCATGGCCGAAGCATACCTAGCTAAAGAATTGAAGCGGAGACTATACTCTAGAGCACTCATGCTTCCTTGCCTCAAATTTAGGAACTTATCGGCTCTAGCTCGCCGAACTTCTGGAGGCAAATAATGTTGGAGGAAGGCATCTACAAATTCTTGCCATACCGGAGGAGGTGCATTGGCTCCCCGTGAAGCCGTCCAAACCGTGTACCAATGAACCGCAACATCCCTCAATCTATAGGATGCTAACTCCACCGATTCGGTATCCGAAACATGTATCAACCGAAGTGTCCTCAACATACCATCAATAAAGTTGTGAGGGTCCTCATCCGGCTTTGATCTAAAGAATTTCGAAGGGTTCAAACTAATAAAGTCATGGGCCCTTGCACTAACAGCCCTATTACCTTGCCCTGTACTTTGCCGCTGAGTCTGGGCAGCAACCAATTGAGTAAGTAGATGAATGGCCTCTTTTACATCTTGGCCAGAAGCATCCGGTGGAGGAGCCGGAGGTGCTGGAGCTGGGGCTGAGGCTCCCTCACGCTCCTCAGAAATAGGCACTGAATGAGAGGACTGAGATTGAGCCGCATTCTGGGACTCACTTTCCTCTACAACCGTTGGCGGTGCTCTTTCAGCCCGCTTTTCTGTCACTGTCTTGCCCTTTTGGGCTGCCGTAGCCTTTCTCTTTACAGGCATCTCTGAAATACATAACACACGGTTAAGGAGAAGGAAGTTCTTATATCATAGCTCTATCGCACGATCTTATGAAGAAAGAAGGTCATTTATTCCTAAAATGCCCGCAGCCTCTTGTTTATAAGTGTGGCGCGCAACACACCCATAAACAAGACTCTACTGGACACGGCCCATAGACACACCCTAGGACACAATCAAGCTCTGACACCACTTTTGTCACGACCCAACCGGAGGGCCGCAACGGGCACCCGGTGCTAACCCACCCGGGCACCTCTTAACATACTTTCACATTTCATCTAGGTGAGCCACATAGCTAAATCATACTTTTCATCCGTTATTCATACTAATTCCATTGGGCGACAATTCATTTATATCATCATTAGCAACTATGCCTATATCAATGTACATAAGCCGACGAGGCTAACAAAATAATATCCAAAATATAGGCCGATAAGGCCAAGCACATCTAACCATATACACATGTCTACGAGCCTCTAAGAAGAGTATGTCATATCATATAAGAGGGATAGGACTCCGCCCTGCCCATAATTATGTACACAAAAGAATAAGTACCAAATGTTGTAGCTCCGAATGAAATGGAGCTCCGCTATGTAGTCCCTGAGTAATGAGGCTATGGATCAAGCCTGTCTCCCTGGCCACCTGCGGGCATGACGCACCGTCCACACACAAAAGAATGTCAGTATGAAGAATGTACTGAGTATGTAAAGCATAATCAACATCAATATGAAAGCATAATAGACAACATATGAAATAGCATAGGATGGGAGATGATAGTATCATCGTCATAACACTTACTTGCTTTTCATAGGCACATTCCATTTCTATTGCGTATCCGTGTACATACATCCATATCCGTACTCATTTACATTTCATACTCATATTCATATCATATACATATCATTTACATATCATGTACGTTGCATATACATAGCCTCATTACTCAGGGACTACATAGCGGAGCTCCATTTCATTCGGAGCTACAACTTTTGATATTCTTTTGTGTACATAATTATGGGCACGGCGGGGTCCTGTCCCGCCTATATGATATGACATACTCTTCTTAGAGGCTCGTAGACATGTGTATATGGTTAGATGTGTTTGTCCTTGTCGGCCTATATTTTGGATATTATTTTGTTAGCCTCGTCGGCTTATGTACATTGATATGGGCATAGTTACTAATGATGATATAAATGAATTGTCGCCCAATGGAATTAGTATGAATAACGGATGGAAAGCATGATTTAGCTATGTGTCTCACCTAGATGAAATGTGAAAGTATGTTAAGAGGTGCCCGGGTGGGTTAGCACCGGGTGCTCGTCGCGCCCTCCCATTGGGTCGTGACATATATACAAGAGCCTAGTTGGTTTCGCACCGTTCTTCCAAAGATGTTTATGTATGTACAGGTTGTACAGAGTTCATGATGTCCCCTATTTATGAGTTCAGTTTAAGCCACTTGTGGGCCCTTGATGTTCAGTAAGGTTCAGATATGAGTATAGGGGTGTTTGGTCGCTAGAGGTCAGACACTCATCACGACTCATCGGCTTGGGCCGTGACAACTCCCCACTCACAATTTTCTCTCAACAACAAGAAGGAAAGGAAGGTTCAAGGCAAAAAAAATTCTCAACCTCCATCCACTCTCTCATTCTTTAGGACAAAGGTAAGAATTCGTTCCCCCTTATCCCATAGTTAAACAATAGGACCGAATTTACAAGTAACAAGCTTAGAAGGGCCGGATTTAGTAGTTCAAAATTGGGGTTTTTGGGTCTTTTTTGATGAATAACTAGGACGAAAATTTAAGAGGAATAGGGACTAGTTAATCGTTAGAACACCCATCTCATTGAACATGTCGTGGTTATAGCACTGATTTAGGCTACACAACTTGAACATAGTAAAGGAAATTCATTGAAGAAGATTTTCGGATTTTCTCGAAATTCGGGTTGGTTTGTTGTTAGAATAGCACTTCAGTAGAATTAGAACTTCGTGCATACTGGTTTTCTGCCCGATCTATGTTTAAAAAAAAGTTTTTGAATAAAGAATTAGTGCTGAAAAATCTGGAAAATTCGTGTGTCTGCTGAGGACGATGATACCGCTACAGCAGTTGGCTGATCGCTGCAGCGTTGCCGCTGTGGCGCTTGGTCGACCGCTGTGGTGTTCCTCAAGAATTTTACACATGAACGCTGTGGCATTCAGTGACTCATCATGGCGGTGCAGCCATTGCGGTCTGCAGACCGCTATAGCCGCACATGCAGATTCTGCAATTGTACAATTTCACGATAGGATAGATTTTGATCGAGTTTTCCAAGCTGTTCTTACTAGAATGATATGAAATTGATAAGACATGAATTTAACACATATATAATCCTTTTACAGGCAAGATGGCTCAAAATCAGGAAGAGGTCCCACAAGACGAAGAGGTGCCCACGTATGACAAACTTCCCACCCGTCAAAGCAAACTCTTACACCTGAGCCAGAGATATATTCCTTTGCTACTGGAGTGGGGATTTGACATTTCCAACGTAGAAATGCGTGCTTCGGATTTGTCGAATGGGTTGATAAGGACAAAGTGGACCCTTTCGATTAGGGATCCGGGTGACTGCAATGAATCGTGGGTGAGGGAGTTTTATGCTCTGCTGCCTACAGTTGACTGGGATTCTCTCGATCTAGAGATCATAATAAGAGGTACTCCGGTGAAAGTGGGGTCGAGGGCTATCAATCGAAATTATAGGATAGATGATCACCCGGAGGAGCCCTTAGCGGTGAAAGAAGCTGAGAAGGATTTTATGTGGTTGGTTTCCAAAATGGTGCACGAGGATGATATAGTGAAGTCCCTTTGGGCTCATGGTAGGGGGGCGATATATAGTGACCATTTTACTGCTGATGCGAAGAGAAGGTTAAATATTATTTCTTTCGTCCTTCTTCGAACACCCATGATGTGACCTTTGCTCGTGCTCTTCTTTGTTGCTTGCATCCTCACCGACATACCGGTAAATATGGGATCGCAGATTATTGAGGAGTGGAAGGATTTTCTGAGGGTTGGTGGGGTCCATTCGGATGCTCCGTTTCATCCATTATGGGTGAAGGGTTGCAGAACCACTGTTATTAGTAGAAAGAAGAGAAAGGTGGACAATGCAGGTGAGGGGGAAAGTGGAGCCGAGGCTGGAGATGGGGCTGGGACTGAGGCTCCTCGTATCCAGGGCCTTTTTGAGTGCTTGGACTCACGCTTTGATAAGATGATTGCTATGTTCCGGACGATGTCCATGCCTTCTGACGGGTCCGGTTCATCAGGAGCTACTACTAATTACCCCCCCCCCCCCCCCACGGGAGGAGATGAAGGGGTATTTTGAGACCGAAGGAGACGTGGGGTGAGTCACTCACCACCCTACAGATGCATATACCACACCGGCCAAAAATCACAGTGAACTTCGCAAGGACTTTGTGAGAGAGAGAAGAGAAGAATAAGTCACTCGACAAACTTCACTCTTTAGGGCTCGGATGGGTATCAAGGGAGTGTGGGGTAGTATGCACCTCAATGATCCGATTTAGGTGGAGGATGGTGATGACTCGGAAGCGTATTCCTTTGAGAGTGTGGCCCGGGTTGATGGTGGCCAGGGTAGATTTAGTGATGCAGGTGGTGGCAGCTCGGAAGATGATGGTACGACCAGAAGGATGGCGTCCTAGAGACCCCTTTCCCCTTTATGTTTATGCTTGGTTTCCCTTGTAGGGCTTTCTATTTTTCGATAATTTTTATGGGGTTTGCCTTTTTTGGCTTGGATGTTTAAATAATTTCTGTTGGTTTTCTTGTGTTTGGATTTGTGGTTTGGTCTTCTGTCTTGGACAATTTTTTTTTTTGGTTTTTGAATAGTTTGGGTTGTAATAAGTTATTGGATGATTTTCCGCCCCTGTCGGGCTTTGTTTTATGTGACTGCTATTTGTAGACTTTTGCTGTGTATTCTGTTTTTTTTTTTTTGGCTAAATTTAGAACAGGAGGGGTTATGAAAACAGGGGAGTTTGCAGGTCTCTGATCTCAGGCACACCGCTTTTGCGGTCTCTCAGACCGCCATAGCGATCTCGCTTCAGTGAAAAAGGGACCACAATAACGGTCACAGGGAAACTATAGTCACTTCTGTAGTGATGGAGAGCCCGTCATAGCGGTACCGTCACAGCGGCTGAATGACCGCTGTGGCGGGACCATTGAACGGTGACACTCAAACACAATGCAACAAGTTGGACTCACAGAACAAACCGAATAAAGTTCTCACGCGAACCGAGTCAAAACAACGACGTAATACCCTTACATGCGTAAATACCAATTGGAATCGTCCAGATACCAATTGAATCCACCGAGCTACCAATTTGACCGAAGTAGCATGATTAGAAAGAAAGAGAGGAAATTTCCTAAATGTCCTATAGCCTCCTGTGGATGGGCATAGACGTCTACGTACCATTCCACGAGACTCTACTAGACATTGCTCTTATACTGGTGAGACCGGTAACCTAGGCTCTGATACCAACTTGTCATGACCCAATTTAGAATCACGCGAGCACATACCATTCCTACCTCGGTAGGCGTACCCTCAATCAAATAACACATTTCCCAAGCAAAGAAAAATTTCATTTTCTTCAATATATAAATGATTAACAACGGAAATCAAATCATTATATCAACCTAAATTGCGGAAGTGATTACAACAGATAAATAATTACAATGACTCATTTCTATTCCCACGACCTGGTCTAGACTAGTACAAGAGCGACTAATGTAAATCTAGAATGCAATAATAACTCTAAGACCCAACCTCCATCCCGGAATGAAGTGGGTGGAGGCCTTCGAGATAGGCACCGTGCATCTTCCGAACATGCCAAAAATCGATCACCTGAAACACTTTACACCCCGAAAGGGATGTAGCAAGAGTAGTATCAGTACAATCAACACGTACTGATTAAGCATCATAAGCCGAAATGGTTAGAGGCACATATCAGTAAAAGAGTCCACAAATAAGCATGATAAGTAAACTAGATCAACGGCATACATTATCTACCGCTCGTCGTATCATCAAGATTCTTAGATCAATAAACTCTTATCTAATAGACACTAGGCAATTCCACACAAGTTTCGCAAGTCAAATATTATCACGCTATTCAATATTAGTATAGAAGTCAACTCACCATTATGATAATCATTGTTCACCTAATTTTTAGAAAACCCAACATATACAGCTAAAACAAAGAACAGTCAACAAGGATAATTCAAGATCATGGCCTATGGTTAGCAACTAAGCCCAATCATGTCAAGTCTCAAAATATCCAATCCGAAACCAAAAACACAAGTGTAGCGGTCCTATTTTTTCCGATTCGCATTTGCACTTGCCTCATTTTAAAAAAAGAAAGTGTCCCGGGGAAGTACGGTTGTCAATCGTACCGGGAAAAAGGAAAAAATATGCTTCTACGTGGATTGTGCTCTAAATGGACTTACTTTAGAGTTGCCACCTAATTTTTAGGAAATTAAGAAAACCAGTTCGAAAAGGGTTCATTTGAAGTAGTTAAGTCTTAAAAGAATCCTAATCTAATCAAAGTATGGGTAAGGGTTCTGGTGATCCCCCGAGGAAGGTGTTAAGCACCTTGGTATTAAGGATCCGTAAAATACGGTTGACCTACGGGTTCTAATAATATGTCTATGTAGATATAAATTGGTTGTGATAAAAATAGTTTTGTTTTATATTTCCGCCAATAGAAATTAGTCTTTCATGCAAAAAATGCCACTTTTCAAGAATCAAAAGTGGTAAAATTTTGCCCAAAATTGGGAGTTTAGGGTATCGGACTAGACCACTTAGGCTAATACCCGAAGGCTCTTAGCCTAAGAAGGACTCTACATAAGTCTACCCAAAAAGTAGTTTTGGAAAAAAAATGTTTCGAAGCATAAGAAAATAGTTTTTAAGAAAATAATTTAGATACACTATTATAGTCCATATAATATTCTACATACATATATGTAGTCCATTTTTTATTTCTATGCTTTTCTAAGTTTTAATCAATTTTTATTCTTTTAGCCTAAGTCTAAATAATCATATTAGTCTCACATGTTTTGTCCAAATCAGCCCACACGTCTAATTCCATAGTCTTTTGCAAACGTTCAAATCACTCCCAAACTTCCTAAAAGTTGGCATTTTTAGACCTTTAGTCAAATCAATCCCAAATTGTGTTAATGCTCCAAATTTAGTCTTATCTTTTATGGCAAATTCATTTTTTTGGCGACTTTAAAACATGGCAATCTCACAAGGTTTCCAATTGGCACGATAATTAGGGAAATAATCAATTTAAAGTACACAATTTAAATGATGTAGAAAATTTGGGCCAACACAGCCCAAAGGGAGAACATTCACACAATCAGTCTCGTCTTAATTCCAACGTATGCTCCATTTTTGCTCTAATGTTGGGTTGACTCGATCTAGATACGTTAGTGGGCCCTGTTGGGGCCCACCAACTGGTTTTGGATGAACAAAGAGGTAAAGGACATACATGACATTAGTATATGCTCACAAATTGAATTAAGTACAAGATGAAAACTATAATGGTAATTACTACAATGCCCAAAAAATGAATTACATCAGATCTAGGCCAAGCCCATATAATAACGACTCAAAACAGTCCCTAATACCACGAAATAAAAGCCCAAAACGATGGTAGTAGCTCGGATACGCAAGTCACAAATAATGGGCCCAAGCAGTGGGCCCAAACTCACTCTCTTTTCAATTCTCTTTAAGTGTCAAAACTGTGATACACGCAATATATTACTGATATACTACTCAGTTTTCTTCCTAATTTACTAAGTGTCAAGATTCTAATATACAGGATATACTACCAATGTATCACTTATATATGAAGAGCAAAACCCTTTAAAGGGCATACCTTCCATATATACCTGATATACACTACATATTCAATTTAATCTTGACTCTAAACACCACATTCAAGTCATGCACAAACCACAAATTCCCTAGAAATCCACACAATTGCATACATCAAGTTCTAGCTACTGCCCAAAGCCTGAACAATCAAACACAAAAGCAAAATACCACTGAGTGGTCCATCAGACACAAAGGGAAGGAAATACCTAGCTTTAGGCAATGCAAAGATAACTCAAGGCGAGGCACAAGAAGTATTTAAGACTCAGAAGATAACCATGGAATAACTAGGAAGAACATGAAGGTTTAACATGAATAAAAAGTCCAACATAACTTAACTAACCATTTTCCCGAGTCGGGCGGAGCGGGATATGTATCTTCTTCTCAAATCACGTTTGTGACAATAAATAACTCGTAACTTCTTGTAATTGTTAATTTTTATGAAAAAATAATAATTAAACGTCAATTTTTGCAGTTTTCTCGAGATTTTTGAATTTTGAATTTTGAAGGTGTATCCTTGCTCCGTCTTTGACTCGACAATTTTGAGAATTAAAATACGTGTCCTATGCGGTAAAAATTAGGTGTTAAAAATTGCCCCTTCAGAGTTCAAGGATGGCGAGACCATCCTTGAGCTACAAATTTGACAATCCTAATTTTTACCGAATAATGGCAATTACAGCTCTTTTGCGCAAAATTTCAAAAGTATGGCCGGACTCTGACTCTTGGGCTTCCTACATATCTTAGGCTAAATAAGAACTCAGGCCGTTTCTAGCTCTGAATCTATGAGGACTATAAAAAAAGTAAGAGCTTTTCTTTAAACTATCTCGAGGTGTCTCAGGATAATTATAGGAATATGGTCGAGCCTCGAATTTTGAGTAGCCTACATATCCCTGACTTTGGAAATCAGGCCAATTGTAGTTCAACTCGATGGCCCGAAAAGGAATATCCCTTTATGTGGGAATCCCTTTGACTATTTCCGGTGAAAAATCCGACCGGAAGCGGTTTTCAAAGATTTATGAGTGCAGTTGCTTGAGGTGATGTTTCAATCTCGGTGTAGAAAGCTTGACTCTCGTACATGATTTTTGACCAGTTGCCCAAGAAGAATTCCACGTTTGCTCCGCATGTCTTGAGTCTGGCTCTCTTGCTCCTATCTTAGCATCCTTCAGCCATCCCCAAATGCTGAGTCCTACGTGTTAGTCTCTGAAATTTTTTGATTTTAATATAGTCATACTTGAATGGCATTTAATCATTTTGTTGACATTGAAGTCGTCTTTCAATATTATATCCGTCTTTTCAAAAATGCTCGTCCGTCTTTTTTTTTTTTTTTCTTCTTCTTCTTCTTCTTCTTCTTCTTCTTCTTCTTCTTCTTCTTCTTCTTCTTCTTCTTCTTTCTTTTTCCTGTTAGTGTGTGTTTTTGTGTATATATATTTTTTGAAAAGGCGATCTACTCTAGACAATAATAACGATACTTTTACCGGCTCTTTTTTTGTCGTTTTCAGATGTTTTCATCGTTCAATGATAACTTCTGTTGGGATCCGGGTCGAGCTATACCGTATTTACGCATCATTTTCGTAAGCAAGATGTTACTAATGAAAATTGTGTTTTCAAGTGCGGGGTCATTTTTGTTTCTTATGCCATTCGCCACCCCTGAAAATTTGGACTCATATCATTTTTACATATTGCGGTGATTGTCGCAAATCTGGTGTCGACTACTTCGTTATCCTCATACGAAGCTTGTGGTATACCAGTTCGGGACTACATCACTTATATTCAAAAATACCCAAATGTAGATCGCACATCGAGTGAAGTATCATATTCCTTTCATGATGACTACTAACCTCTCGTATCCGTAATTACAACATTTAGTCGAATTTTCAAGTTAACTACCGTATATTCAAGTACGAGCCTTTTCTCATGACTACCACTATCCCTGAACCATAATTACGTTAACTTGAACAGACTGCAATAGCGACCGCAAATCTTGATGTAGGAATCACATTCATATTTCAGCGACTGCGGACATCAACCTCGGAATTATGCAACCTATTTTTGGCTACATATATGGATGACAACACAGCCCCTTCGGCACGTAGTCGTTTAATCCATATTGTTATTTTGAGGAATGAAGCTTACCTTAGTTGCAAGACTTTCCTTTTTTAACTCCAGGGAAGAATACCCGCCCGTCGACAGGGTTCACATCTTTCAAAAGGACTAGACTCGATTGTGAATACGGCATTTTGATACCAATATCAACGCGTCATTTTAAATTTTTAGATTTTTGGACGTCCACTCAGCCGATGTATCAAGGCATCCCATGCGACGTCTAGGCCGGGGTCTCAATACCTTGACACAATACTATTTAGTGGAGACCCGGCTTTTGGTACCGTGATTATATCTTTCAGTAGTCTTTAAAGTTTTTCTTTTGTAAAATCTTCGTGCTCTGCAAAATGAACAAACTTATTAGAGTAAAGCAAACTTTACTTGGGGAGGGCTTCGTTACCTTTCGTACACTCTTTTGCGCCACTAGTCCTTGACGTTTCTTCTTCACTTGGCCCATTGTTATTACCCTGTTTTAAACATTCTAGCAAACGAGTTAGTGTAAAAAATCCATGCTTGTTTGTTCCTGCATTCACAGAAAAATTTGTCAGCTTCCTATATGGTCAACCGCTTTTCCTGCAAATGGAATTCTTCCGTTCATATCTCAACATGAAAGGATGCTCATTTTCCTTAAAATCTTTTATTTTCTCTAGCATAGCTAAAAGTTTTTGGGTGATGACTTTTTGGAAAATATATGCATATACGTTTCGCAAAATAATATTTTATATATGCCCTTTTAATGTCATGACATTAGTTACTCAAGCAGGGTCTCCCGTCTCTTCTTCTTCTTCTTGACCTCGACTCGTGAAAATTTTTGAATTTTTTTTGAAAATTTTGCCCCAGTTTGTATACGTCTTTATACCAACTCGAATTTCACTATGTCGAAGGAATTTTTGAGACGCTGTCAAAAATTTTGCCCCAATGTAGAAATTTTAATTAGTCCGTTTCTTAGAACTGATATATTTAAAGAATTTTTAAGGTCCTCTAAAAAAACCGCCCCGCTTTCCTTGTTGGGTTACCTTTATCTTTCTCTTACTAAATCATTTCTAAGGTTTCCAAAGGTTTATTGGGAATTTTGTTTGGAATGACCGAGCTCGGGAGAGCGCCTACGTATCCCGTTTCAGGAATTAGGTCGAAACGTAGTTCGGGGTAAATATATCAATTTTTTTTTTGTGAGACCGAACTCAAAAGAGTGCCTACGCATCCCAAAATGGGAATCAGGTCATAACGTAGTTAAACATACATAATTTTGGATTTTTGGGTTAAAGCGACCGAGCTTGGAAAAGCGCCTATGTATCCCATTATAAGTATAGGGAATCAGGTCCTTGCGTAGTTCGTACATGGTTTTTTCTAAAAATGCAAACTTACAAGCAAAGGAAACATGATTAAAGCAACATAAACTATAAAAGCTCTAAATTTTCACAGTCATCTTCTTCTTTACACGTAGTATCTCTTGATGGCATCTGAATTTATTGCTCTTGGCCACTCTTGACCATCCATTTCAGCAAGTACTACGGCTCCTCCTGATAGTACTTTTCACACCATATAGGGGCCTTGCCAGTTTGGTGCTAATTTTCCTTTGCATTCTTCTTGATTAGGAAATATTCATTTGAGCACCAATTGCCCGATTTGAAAAACCCTAGTTCTCACATGCTTAGTAAAAGCCCGCGCCATTCTTTGTTGGTACAATTGACCATGACAAACAACAATCATTCGCTTTTCATCTATCAAAGCAAGTTGCTCATACCTCTTGCGGATCCATTCCGCATCGTCCAACTCAGCTTCTAATATTATTCAAAGTGAAGGGATTTCTACTTCGGCTGGTATTACTGCTTCAGTGCCATACACCAACAGGTACGGAGTGGCCCCAGTTGAAGTTCTGGTAGTGGTAAGATATCCTAGTAATGCATATGGCAGTTGTTCATGCCAGTCTTTGTAGTTATCAATCATCTTTCTGAGGATTTTCTTGATGTTTTTGTTGGTTGCTTCCACAGCTCCATTCATTTGTGGCCGGTATGCGGTTGAATTTCGATGAGTGATTCGGAACTGTGCACACATGTCCTTCATCAAGTGGCTATTCAAATTAGCCCAATTGTCTGTTGTGATTGATTCTGGGATACCAATTCGGCATATGATGTTGTTGCGCACAAAATCTGTGACCACTTTCTTTGTTACTAATGAATAAGATGTTGCTTCCACCCACTTGGTGAAGTAGTCTATGGCGACCAAAATGAAGCGGTGTTTGTTTGACATAGCTGGCTCAATTGGCCCTATGACATCCATGTCCCATGTCACGATCCAAACCCATAGACCGTGACGAGTGCCCGATCACTCCTGACCAAGCACCCCTAAACTCGGACTTGCCATATCTTTGAATAACCCGGTGGCCCATTTCTAAATCATATCTAAGCGATAGCATCTGCTGCAAAACTTATGCAATGAACTCTGTCTCGAAACACTCATAATTTATACACGTCGATATGTATATATAGGCATACGTGCAACGGATGACAGCACAGTCCGATATGGCCACTACATGCACTGTACCAAAAATAGGAGACCACAAAGCTACATGATATTCTCACTATATACAACTGTCTACAGACCTCTATGGACTCTAGCTATAGAAAGATAGGACAAGGCCCTGTCATACCCACATCTGTACACATCATAAATAGCATACCAAAAGCTGCAGCTCCGGATTAAGTGCATCGCACTAGCTGCGGCTGGGGAGATCCTACTGGTCTGGCCCGTCCGAATGACTACCTGAACCTGCGGGCATGAACGCAGCGTCCACAAGAAGGGACGTCAGTACGAACAGTGTATTGAGTATGTAAGGCATGAATAGTAACATAATAAGAGATACCGAACATGGAAAATAACATAATGAAAGTATGAAGATAAAGTAATATAAAAGAGATCAACTTGTGCCTCTGAATGCCTTTTTAAGGCGGATGTTGTGCACGCTTAGCTTTTAAAAAAAAGACTTTTCCATATATACATATATAATATCTTGTCCGGCCGTTAAGGCGCGGTAATATATATAGCATCTTGTCCGGCCATTAAGGTACGATTTTGTCCGGCCACGTAGACGCGGTGTTATATATATATATATATATATATATATATATATATATAGTATCTTGTCCGGCCATTAAGGCACGGTGAAATACATATAATTTCTTGTCCGGCCATTAAGGCTCGGTAAATATCTAAATTACACATATATAAATACATATAACATGCACGAGAGCCCAATTAAATGTTACTTCTCTATCGGAGTGACGTAAGGTTGGTAGCCTCCGATTTATATTATGGAACAATCATTATCGCTATATCTTACCTTGAAGGAACAAGTAACATAAGGTGAGACCAACAACAATGAATAAAATCAAGAAGGTCATGAAATAAACTCAATAATCTCATAATAACATCGAAATCATAAACTTGGAACCTTTAAACATAAAATCATCATTTTCATTGTAATCATCATAGAATCATTCTCATCTTTAACATCATGAGAAGCTTTAAGAATCATGAACTTCTAGCTTTTGAAAACAAGGAGGTTATGGAAACATTTATGGAATCATAACATAGGAATCATGCCTTTGAAAGAAAGGGACGAGCCTTAACATGCCTTTTTGGGCGCCTATTACTTAACGCTTATCCTTCCAAGCTCGTAAATCTACATTCAAGAGAATTCATACCATTGTTAGGCTTATCGTCATATGCTTATCTTAAGTCTTCGAATTAATTCCTTTTAAATTCTGCCGAAATTCGGACAGCATCTCCCTTGTATTCTTTACCTCCTCCAAATACCAAAACAACTCCCAAACAATACCAACAACATCAACAACAATATTCATAACAATATATTCCCTAAAACATCCCACACGATGTTTCTCCAATTTCCAAACCAACCGTAACAACATCCATAATACCATAATCAAAGAATTATATTCAATTTAATCTCAAATTAATCCAAAATTCTCTTTCAAAATCACCTCATGGCCATCAACTTCAATTCAACTCTTTATGACTTTTCTCCTATGATTCTTTCCTTTCTATAAATTGCTAAACCTTTACGTCATCTCAATCATGTAAATAATAGTAGGAAAAATATACCTTATAGTGGAAGAACTTCACTTTATTCACCCCTTTCCAAGATTAAGTTCATCACCACCTTGAAGAGAAACAAGAACAATCATCTTCCATGAATTTTCTTTGAGATTTTGATGTTGATATTCCCTATTGATGATATGGAAAGGTTGTGGAAGATTATGGAGGGTTATGGAGTATTATGGAAGTTTGTGGAAATTTATGGAGAGTTATGCAAGGTTATAGAACCCTCAAGAGTTCTCAAGAATTCTTTAGAAATATGAAGGATGAGAAGATGGTGAAAATGATGTAAATTAATGGGTTAGACGGGTATTTATAGGTGTGTTGGGTCGGGGTTACTGTAGCACCCCGGGTACTGTAGCAATGTTTTTCTGCTCCGTCCACCTAACTTGTAACGTCCATAACTCCCTGCTCAGATGTCGCATTGATGAACAGTTTGTTGCATTGGAAACTAGACTCGAAGAACTTCATTTTAAGCTTTTAAAATGCCTTAAAAATCTTTATATACCCAGAGATATACCCCTCCAAATTTGACCCAAAATTCTGTCCAGAATTCTGTCAAAATTTTTCCAAATTTTTGACTAACTTATTTCTCCACTTTTCTTGGTCCCGGAGACTTCAGAAACTTTCCATACATGATATTTATCATTGATCATACTTGATAATAGACGTTTACTTTGGTTCCAAGGTTGTCCTTCCCGGATACGACTTACGAGATCGTAATTCATCCTTTACTTCATTGTTACGTACGATTCATACCTGTAGCAGTACTGTAGCATGCATTTCTGCTATGTCAGCTGAACTTGTAACGTCTATAATTCTCTACTCCAATGTCCTATTGATGAGCGGTTTATTGCGTTAGAAACTAGACTCGACGAACTTCATTTTAGGCTTTAGTTTCACTTCAACACACTTCATATGCTAAGAGATATTCATCCCTCAAATTGGATCAAAATTTTCACACAAAACATTACCCATCCTTTCTCCAAAGTCTACTACTCCGCTTCATCCACTCATTTCCTTATAAAACCTTCCGTCATACCTTATATACATCTTTCAATCATTAAATATACTTAATAATGCTTGCTCCTTATATTCCAAAGTGGTTTTGCTTAACCATAACTCAACGTACTTATGTTTCAAATTCGATAAGTGCTTTTTGAAGATACGGGTGTAACAATTCTTGACCCCTCAAGGTATGTAAATGATTTCTACCCTTATATTTAAGTAGGTTATCAAGAGTTTAGTGATGTTAAGTGAAGAGAAGGTAATTGTGGAAGTGTTAAGTTGATGAAGGGCAATGTAGTGATATATGGTTGTTTTAAGAGATGATTAGAAACGGGTTTACGATATATATATTGATACGTGTGTGTGTGTATGTGTGTGTTGTCATTGTTAATGTGAGTATTGTAGTTGATGTGGGATCAAATGAGAAGTTGGAGAGTTGTAAGCTTACAAGGAAATTATTGTTTATAGTTCGTTGAGCTTTATAAGCATTTGAGGATGGCTAGTAAGCGAAGTAAATAGCCTAATTAAGCCTTATGTTATCTCAATTGTAGACATGCAAGTTCAAGAGGTAGAAGTTGGGTGATTGCATATACTTCAAGGTATGATAAGACTAACCTTTCCTTCTTTTAGCATGATCCTATGATATGATCCAACAAGCGAGTAAGCGAGATTACATATTACTCTACTCTTAGAAGTATTAGCAATACTTCAGTCTTTGATGTTCATGTACCCCATTTATAAGAAATCCTTCAGTTCATGGGTCCAGTCTTATGTAGCGCGATTCGCATACGCTACTATTCATGCATTACATTTATTATATACTATGTCTATTAACCCGTGTCTAGAAGACGTTATATGCGCACACATATCAGGCGTTATACACGCGAATATTAGATATATGTAAAGTATGAGAAGAGGTATAGGCGTTATATACGCGTTGCTACTATGATGATGATATTTATTATGGCCACAGAGGAGCTAATACGATATGACAAGATGCTATAGAGGCTTACAAGCGTTATATATGCACATATATCAGGCGTTATATACGCACTCATATAGATGCACGACCATCATTGATAGGTATGAGCATGCATATTATGTCCCGCCACGCAGGCATTATCGATTCTGTACATTTATGCGATTTGCGTATACTAGTTCATACAAGTACATGCAGATAGTCATTTGAGTTTATGAGTTCGTATCTTATCCATGATTCTTATGTATATATATGTTATTGTTCTTATGTCTTACATACTCGCACATTATCCGTATACCTCGTTGTTCGGAGGGCCGCCGTTCATGCCCAGTTGTATAGGGGAGCATTGTGATTGTGTGGTCTAGCTCGTGAGGATCCTTTAATCTAGTACTTTCCGCCGTGACGCTCCATCCGATCCGTAGCTTACAAATGCCGCTTGGTATGCCCTTTTGAGATATGTATGCATATGGGTACGACTGTGGCCCTGTCCCGTCCTTTTCTATAGCCTTTTATTCCCGTAGAGTGTCCGTAGATGGGGCCATGTAGTAGTCCGATGATGTATCCTTGCTCGCCCCTATTCTTTATGTACAAGATATAGCAACCTAGCCGGCTTGCACTATTTTTCTTCCGCATGTCAGGTATATATACGCGTATTCGGCCGCGTAGTTCTAATGGTTCTTTACGAGATTAGTTTGTGCCATTTATGGGCTTGATGTTCGATGTTCTTAGATAAGTATTTAGGGGTGTTTGGTCGCTGCAGAGGCATGACTTCCCGTCACGGTCCATCGGTTTGGGTCGTGACAAAGTGGTATCGGAAGGCAGGCTTCGTCCCTAGGGTTATCTACGGATTGTGTCTAGTGGAGTCTTGTTTATGAGTGTTGCGCCACACTTATAAATCGGGGGCTACAAGACATTTAGGATGATGTCATTCTTTCTCTCTCAAGATTGTGCGATAGCCACGTGTTAGGCGTTTTCGCTTTCGATGAAATTATGATTTCAGCGTTGCCTCCCAAGAAAGCTATAGCCGGAAGGGGCAAGAAAGCCACAGTGAGGCCACTAGTCGCACTCGACGGGCCACGAGGGCCCATGATGAGATTCGGAGTGAGGGGTCGTCGAGACATCATCACATACACCGCTCCGAAGACCTTTTTGATTCCTCGGCCGGATGCACCGACGGGATGTGGGATGCTGTACGGTTGCGACTCGTATTAGTAGCCGCCTGTGCCCGCGGGGGGAGTTGGTGTTGACCGGTGCGACGAGACCGGTAGTTCGAGGGTTAAGACCTCCTCGTCGGGTCCTCCGAGTTTTCGTGGTAAGTAATATGGACCCCCATGATTTCATTGATGGTATGAAGAGGACTTTGAGGGTTATGCATACGGATGAGATCGAGTCCGTAGAATTGGCTTTTTATAGGCTGCGTGATATTACAGTAAAGTGGTATCGTACTGGGAGTTATCTGGGGAGAGAATGCCCTCCAGCCGTGTGGCGAGAGAGTTCTCGCATGCCTTTATCCGCCATTATTTGCCTCCCGAGGTCGCGAGCCCGAGCAGACAGATTCTTACGTGATCGTAAGCAAGATGAGTGTCCGTGGGTATTGGTGTATTTTGATTCAATGGTCAGATATGCTCCTGCCCATTGTGGCCGAGATGGAGGATAGAGTTCATCGTTTCGTGCCGGTCTAGGGACACATTTGATTGATGCTTGTACGATCGCCGCATTACGCCATTTTGTGCATGGATATCTCCCGAATACAGGCATATGCGCAGAATTTGGAGGATCGCAAGTGCCAGAGGAGGAAAGATCGTGATCGTGACCGGGGCCATGGTAATAGGTCCAGATCTTTTGATAGTGGGGGTGAGTTTAGGGGAGGACAGAGACAGCAACTTCCTCGATATTCTTTTCATTCAGCAGCGAGTGCATCTCCGTGGTTTCTAGGTTTGAGATTTGATCGGTCTCATTATTCCGGAGCAAAGCTGCAGTTCTAGCAGCACCAGGCTGCGTGTCAAGACAAACCGAAGTCAGCCGATGTAGACCCCTTTGCCGCGATGTGCCCAGTATGGTAAGTTACACGCCGGTCAGTGTCGACTGGGATCAGATGGTTGTTATGCTTGTGGCCAGCTGGGCCACAGGGTGAGGGAGTGCCCGAAGAGGATTGGTACAGGTACGGTTCAGCCTATAGGGTCTGTAGCTGGCTCTTTTTTTGTAGTGCACCCTTCAGGGCACGTTTTTCCGACGGCGGGAAGGCGAGGGTAGAGGGAGGAGTTGGAGCATCCGGCCGAGCGGTCCCCGCACCGCGTATATGCATTGGCTTGGTGGCAGGACCGTGCGATGTCTCCGATGTTGCTACGTGTATATTATCGATTTTCTCCCATGATGTTTATGCACGGATTGATCCAGGTTCCACTTTGTCATATGTTACACCATTTGTTGCTGGCAAGTTTGGGATAGAGCTCGATATGATCAAACCTTTCGAGGTGTCTACACCAGTCGGTGATCCGATTATAGCTAGGAGAGTATACCGAGACTGTGTTATTATAGTTTGTGACCGCCATACCGTAGCAGATTTGATTGAGTTAGATATGATTGATTTTGATGTTATTATGGGCATGGACCGGTTGGCTTCTTGTTATGCTAATATTGACTGTAGAACAAAGATGGTTCGATTTCAGTTCCCAGGAAAACCCGTTTAGAGTGGAAGGGTAATGCTGCTTCGCCTAGGGGTAGGTTTATTTCCTACCTTAAGGTAGAGAAAATGATCAGAGAAGGGTATATTTTTCATCTAGTTCGAGTTCAAGATGTGCAACCAGAGTCGCCGACCTTTCAGTCTATTCTTTGGTTAATGAGTTCCCAGAAGTGTTTTCAGATAAGCTTCCAGGCATTCCCCCAGAGAGAGAGATTGATTTTTCTATTTATCTATTGCCAGATACTCTGCCAATATCTATCCCTCCTTATAGGATGGCACCTGCGAAGTTGAAAAAGTTGAAGGAACAGTTGAAAGATTTGCTCGAGAAGGGCTTTATCAGGCCTAGTACATCGCCGCGTGGAGCCCCAATGTACTATTTGTAAGAAAGAAGGATGGCTTTTTCCGAATGTGTATTGATTATAGACAATTAAATAAGGTGACTGTAAAGAATAAGTATCCGCTCCCGAGGATCAATGATTTGTTCGATCAGTTGCAAGGTGCTAAATATTTTTCGAAGATAGACTTGAGGTCAGGATACCACCAGCTTAGGGTGAAGGAAGAAGACATTCTGAAGACGGCATTCCGGACTAGATATGGCCACTATAAGTTCCGTGTTATGTCGTTCGGGCTAACTAATGCCCCAACCGTATTCATGGATTTGATGAATCGTGTGTTCAGGCCCTTTCTATATTTGTTCGTGATTGTGTTCATAGATGATATTTTGGTTTATTCGCCGTCAGAGGCCGATCATGAAAAACATCTACGGACAGTGCTTGGAATTCTTCGAGGTAAAGAGTGGTATACCAAGTTTTCTAAGTGTGAATTCTGGTTGAACTTTGTGGGTTTTCTGGGTCACATTATTTCAGAGGAAGGCGCTAGAGTGGATGCCCAAAAGATTGAGGCTGTGAAGAATTGGCCAAGGCCTATGGCACCAATGGAGATACGTAGTTTCTTGGGCTTGGCAGGTTACTATAGAAGGTTTGTAGAAGGATTTTCCTCTCTTTCAGCCCCATTAATTGACTCAGATATCAGCTAGGTTCCCATGGACAGATGCTTGTGACGCAGTTTTCAGATATTGAAGGATAAGCTAACTTTAGCACCAGTTTTGACTCTTCCAGGTAGGAGCGGATGGCTACGTGGTATATTGTGATGCTTCGTGTTGGATTGGGCCGTGTATTGATACATATGGTAAGGGTTGTCGTTATGCTTCTAGACAGTTGAAGAAGCACGAGAAGAATTATCCAACCCATGATCTTGAGTTAGCGGCAGTGATTCATGCCTTGAAGATATGGAGGCACTACTTATACGGTGTCTATGTTGATATCTATACTGATCATAAGAGTCTCCAGTACATCTTTACGCAGAAGGATTTGAACTTGTGTCAGAGGCGATGCTTGGAGAGGTTAAAAGATTATGATGTGGATATTTTGTATCATCCCGGGAAGGCTAATGTAGTAGCCGATGCCGTCAGTCATAAATATATGGGTAGCTTATCGCACGTGTCGCCAGAGAGAAATGGTCCGTGAGATTCATCGATTTGCTAACCTCAGAGTTCGATTGATAGATTCAGGTGATAGCGAGATTGGACGACACGGCGGTATCATCCTTGGTAGTTGAGATAAAGGAGCTTCGCATGAGGATCCGTTCTAGCGCATTACCGAGATACAAATTGACTCCTAAAAGAAAAGACACCCTTTGTGATCACGGGACGATGGAGGCGCGAACGCAGTAAGGTTATATGTTCCTAATGCTACGGGGCTCCGATGGCGGGGGGGAGGCACATTACTCAAGCTTATTCTATTCACCTAGGCTCAACGAAGATGTACCATGATCTCAAGGTAAAGTTTATTGCGTGGGATGGAACGAAAGAGATATAGCGGAATTTGTCGCTCGGTGTTCAAATTATCGGCGCAGTCAAAATAGAACACCGAAGTTCTGATATAAAGAGACTATGGAGATCCCGACATGGAAGTGGGAGGTCATTAATATGGACTTTGTTACGGGTTGCCCCCGTACTTAAGGAAGTGTGATTTGATCCGGGTCATAGTTGATAGGCTCACAAAAAGTCGGCTCACTTTAAGTCGTGGAACTACTTAGAAAATAACGAAGATTATGCAAAGCTTTATATGAAGGAGATTGTACGACTTATGGTGTTCCTTCAACCATTATTTCGAGAGGGGAGCACGGTTCACTCTATCGAGGTGTGAAAACTTGATCTTTGATGTTTATGTACCCCATTTGGCGAGTGATCCTTCTGCTCATGGGTCCGGTCTTATGCGACCATTCGTTCGTACAGTTTATTCATGCATTACATTCATTATATATTTATGTACATTGACCGCGACTAGAAGGCATTATATACGTATTACTACTATTATGATAATATTGATTATACCACGAAGAGCCAATATGATGGACGAGATAATAGGAAGAGGTATAGGCATTATATACGCATTACTACTATGATGATGATATTGATTATGGCCACAGAGGAGCCAATATGATATGACGAGATGCCGTAGAGGCTTACAGGCGTTATATACGCGTTACTACTACGATGATGATATTGATTATGGCCACAGAGGAGCCAATATGATATGACGAGATGCCGTAGAGGCTTACACGCATTATATACGCACTCATATAGATGCACGGTCATTATTGATAGGTATGAGCATGCATATTATGTGTCCTCAGAGGCATTATCAGTTACGCAGATTTATGCAGATTCAGGCAGATACTAGTTCATACAAGTACATGCAGTCAGTCATTTCAGCCTATGAGTTCAGATCTTGTCCATGATTCTCATGTGTATATATATGTTGTCGCTCTTATGCCTTACATACTTAGTACATTATCCGTACTGACTCCCCGTTGCTCGAGGGGCTACGTTCATACCCGCAGGTACAGGGAGACAGACAGGTGGACCGGCCTCGCAGGACCTCTAGGAGGCACGCTCCATTCGGTTCGGTACGCCCTTTTTGAGATGTGTATGCATATGGGCACGACGGGCCCGTCCCGTCCCTTTCACAACCTTCATTCCAAAGAGGTTGTATACGTTGTATGTAGTAGTCGATGATGTAGCCTTGTCAGCTTCTATTTTTTTGTGTACAGTATATGTAGCAGCCTAGCTGGCTTGCACTGTTCTTCCGCATGTTGTGTATATATATGCAGATATTACGAAGTTCTGATGGTTCCCTTTTATGAGATTAGTTTGTGCCATTTATGGTCCCTTGATGTTCAGTATGTCTCAGATAAGTAGTTAGGGGTGTTTGGTCGCTAAAGGCCAGACTCCTGTCACGGTCCATCGGTTTGGGTCGTGACACTTATAGTCAGATGATATCCATACTTGATGTTTCATATGTTGTCTCACAGGTGATTATGATAGCCTTGTTGGCTCGTATAGTATGTCCAGCATATCTATATAGATAATCTTCAGATTATCTGATACAAGCATGCTTTCTTTATAATTCTATTGAGTATCATATGATAGCCTATCGACCCACGTATGTTCCTATTGATGTCACAGATGTACGACAGATGGTACTTGACTAATACGGTTAGGTGCCCATCATGGCCCTCCAGTTGGGTCGTGACATGAGTCTTCGTCATTTTCACCTTTTCTCCTCATGATCTCTTTTCTTCTGATTCATTCAACCACTGCACGTGATGACTCTTTCATATAGAGCTTTTTTTCATGCTTGTTCTTTTCTTCAATGAACTGCTCTGTGACTGAGTCATCTTCATCTCCTTTATTATGTCTGCATCTATATCTATGAGAACATGTATGTGCAATCGTTCTATTACTCCCGTGTTTACTTTTCCCACTTGTGTCTAAAATTCACAGGTTTTTGTTCATTTTGCCAATCATCAAAGCTCAGACGTGCAAGTACCAACAGAAATGATAGAAACGGGAACCCCATGCAAACGAATTATCTCTCTAATGTAGATTTTAGCCAACTTCTCTGAAATATAAGTGGTCTGAACGGGTATGAAGTGAGCAGACTTAGTCAAACGATTCACTATGACCCAAATGGCATCAAACATTCCCAAAGTCTGTGGTTATCCTACTAGAAAATCCATAGCAATCCATTCCTATTTCCACCCGAGAATGGGCATCCTCCGAGAAATTCGACAAGACTGTTGGTGCTAGTATTTCACTTGTTGGCAATTCAGACACCGACACACAAACCCTTTTATGTCCCTCTTCATACTACACTACCAGTAATGTTGTTTCGAATCCCAATACATCTTTGTAGCCCCTGAATGAATAGAATACCTCGAACTATGAGCCTCCTCCATGATCAATCTAGTCAAATCCCCCACTTGGGGAATACATATGCGACCCTTGATCCTCAAAACACCCTCATAATCTAGAATTGCCTCATTGGCTTTTCCTTGCAACACGTTGTCCCGAATCTTACGCAACTTCGCATCATCAAACTGTCCAGCCCTAATCTCCTCCAATGAAGAAGACCGAGTTTCCACACAAGATAGAACCTTGCCCGGTTGCGAAATAACAAGTCTCACCATGCTATTTGCTAGAGACTAAACATCCATAGCCAAATGACCCTCTCCAACCGGTAATAAAGCTAGGCTACCCATACTCACCAACTACCTACTCAAGGAACCCGCCACTACGCTGGTCTTACCCTGATGACAAAGAATGGTCAAATCATAGTCTTTGAACAACTCCAACCATCTCCGCTGTCTCAAATTAACATCCTTCTGATTAAATATGTGTTGAAGACTTCGGTGATCGGTAAACACCTCACAATACACACAATAGAGATAATGACCCAAAATCTTTAAAGTAAAGACCACTTCAACCAACTTTAAGGCATAAGTGGGATAATTCTTTTCGTGCACCTTCAACTACCTTGAAGAGTAGTGTTGGTACTAGCTAGACTAATGCATATATGATTTTTGATGATTGAAAAAAGTTGAACAACGATTGACCTTAATGCCATGAAGAAGACAAACCAGGTCCAGATACAGGAAAGGATGCCAACGCTAGACATCTGGTTGAATGAAGCAGAAGTTCCAGATAGTTTAAAAAGTCTGAAATGGCAGCCAATAGAGGATGGTAAAAATAGGTCCAATGACATGTTCCATTGGAATAAAGCAGTAGAGACAAGTAGACAAGCATAGTACCAAGGCAGGTGGAATGCAGATCAGATAGTTAATGACTGGTCCACTTATATGATCTATCACAGAGGCACATGCAGAGCAGAGAAGATAAAGAGATAAGATGACTCAGTGGAAGAAGCTGTTATGAAATAGAACAAGTAGGCAAACTTTTCTATACAAATGAGTCATCAAGTACAGTGGAGGAATAAGATATAGTGGATAAATAACTAACAATGGTAAGATAATGAAGAAGAGGATAGGTGAAGTGACTCAGACCCAGAAGACAATGTTTAGAAGGAAGAAGTTCTTCAGCTAAATAGTTTATAAACAAAGAATGTGAATCAGGTTAATAGAAGAACCAAGTTTGCAAACATGTTCAATCACAGAGCAAGAACAAAATCAGATATCAAAGATTAAATGCATGATTCATTCCAACAATGAATAAATGCACGTGAAGACGACAAACACAGAGCTAGACATGATCAATTAACCAAAAGCAGACTCAAGAAGAAGTCAGAAGTATGAACGTGAAAGGGATGATGAAACATGTATAAGAACATATTCCATCTCAGACAGTGCAGAGATTCAGAAGCCGACGAACTAGGTGGATGAAGCAGGTTCGTGAACATGTTCCACGGCAAGTCCTACAGCAACTAGGATTTATAGAATTATGGAAAGAACTTGGCGGTCATGTATGCAGATTTCCCTGCCAAATTTGTAGGGATTATTAAGCCTTCTACACGTATTCGAAGCGGATTCAACAAGGCAAGAATCCAAATGCTACACAAATCCTACGTACGTGTCATTGACCGCCTAGTAAAGGGTTTTGTGTTCACTGACCTACGAAGCCTCATTGTTATAAATACCTACGTGTTTCCAAGAAGAAGTTTGCAGGACACAAAGAGAGAATTTAGAATATTGTGCTAACAAAAGATATATCCTATATCTTCATAAATCCAGGGTTGCGTCCCTATTACACACAGAAGGATCAATGGAGCTATTTCTTGAATAATGTTTCCCAGTTCTGAAGTCTAGATTTGTGTATTACCTTTTGTTTATCAAGTTGTATTTTTATCAGCTTTCATAGAATCATACAAGTAGATACAAACATTGTAAATCCAAGTAGGAAGTTTACTACTTGGAAATATCTTACTAGTCAGTGGTTGGGTAGCAAGGTGGGGTTTAAGCGTTAGATTACAAAGGTTGTAATTTGTAACTCGCAGTTGACTCATTGGTGTAGTGAAGTTGTTAAGGAAATCCTACTGGTCTGTAGGTCATGGTTTTCATCACCTTCTGAGCCAGGTGGCTTCCACGT
The DNA here is from genome assembly GCF_029784015.1 of Lycium ferocissimum. Classification (NCBI taxonomy): domain Eukaryota; kingdom Viridiplantae; phylum Streptophyta; class Magnoliopsida; order Solanales; family Solanaceae; genus Lycium; species Lycium ferocissimum. Next base: position 46,422 of record NW_026724775.1, read on the forward strand.
AAATGTCGTGTGTCCTTTACTTACTTGTTGTTTACTATTTCGCATAAACACTAGCATAGAACAGGTAAAGTAACGTGTTCTTTTCTATAAGCAAGAATTAGATACGCATAGGATAGGCAGTAGGTCATGCAAAATCAACAAGTGGTATCAGAGTAGGTTCTCCTCAAAGGGTTAACACCTTGGAGAAGATCATGATGAATGTTGCACCTCCTACAGGAGACTCAGAAGGTCAGTCCACCAGAAGGCCACTATTTTTCAAAGGACAATCTTATCAATGGTGGAAGGCGCGAATGGGAGATCACATGCAACTAGAAGATTTTGATTTATGGGACAGAGTGATCGAATGACCTAAGTATCCCATGAAGAAGACTGAAGATGGACCTGTAGTAAGGAAAGAAAAGGTCGAGTTCACAAAAAGTGACTACAAGATTCTTGAAAATATTGCCAAGGCCAAGAATAAATTAATTTGTGGTATTGGACTTAACAAATACAATAGAATCTCAGGGTATACCAAAGCCAAGCAGATCTGGGATGCTTTGAAGACAACGCCTGAAGGAACCAGCCAAGTAAGGAAATTCGTAAAAGGCAATGCTCTCTACTGATTATGAGAATTTCGGATGAAGCTTGGAGAGACTATTGTTGTGATGTTTACTAGGTATACCTCTATTATCAATGAACTAACCTCACTTGGGAAAGTCATCTCGACGGACGACTCAATAGATAAGATATTGCGAACCCTATCAAAAGAATTCAAGATGAAAGTCACAGCAATCAGGGAAGCAAACGACATAGCAGATATGTCTAGACGCTAGTGGGAAACCTAAAGACATACGAGATAGACATGGAGAATGCAAGAACTGAAGAAGCCATCTCAAGAAGGTCTTTAGCTCTTAAACACACAGATACAGAAGGGGAAGAGGATATGGCTCTTACCACAAGAAACTTCAAAAAATTCTTCAGAAGGGCAAATTTTTTAAAAGAGACAGGAGTAACGATAGAGGACAAGCAAGTGGTTGTTTCAAGTGTGATAAAATTGATCACATGATCAAAGACTGCCCATAATAGGAAATAGAATGGAAGAAGAGTAGGAGAAATAAGAAGTAAGCAAGAACAAGAAGATAACCAAGGCAATAGTGGTAGCCTGGCGCTTTGATGATGACTCAGAAGATGAAGCAGATCACACAACACTCATGGCCAATGAGCTGTCAGAGTCAGATATGGAGGAAGAAATCAACATGAGCACAATGAGAGATGAGTCACTTGGTGAGCTTACAAGTTTAAAGGATCAATTATTAAAAGGGAGGTTAGCAGAGACAAAGATGAGAAGGAGAATCAGCTATTCAAAGAATAGGTTACTAAACTTAGTTCATCTATCTTGGGTCTTCAATCTGAAGTTCTGAGGCTGACGCTTAGATCAGGAAAGCATGAATTGAGTAAAGAGCACCCAGGGGTCTAGTCAGAGCTAAAAAGAGTAAAACGGAGCTGGTCTTAGAACAAGAACAATGCAAAGATATCAACTCAAGACTACTTCAAGCAGAGCATAATCGTGAAATAGCTAATCGATGGACTCAAGCCACTCAACTTCTGACAAACCTCACGAGTCAAATGCACAATATTACTACTAGATTAGGATTTGATGGGACGACAAAACTAGAAGTATCAGCAGAAGTATTATGCACTCTTTGTGGTAAGATAGGGCACTGCAGTGTCAAATGTCCAGTAAATATGAGCTATGAGGTGAAGAACCTACAAATTGCGAAAAAATGAAGAATATAGTAGATATTGGCAATACAAGGACGTTGCCTGATTGGACAAAGAAGAAACTGATCCATCCCAGGACTGAAGAAAAGGGACCTAAGTTTGTATGGGTGCCCAAAGGGACCCAAGTTTTTTTGGGTGCCTAAAACTAACCCCTAATTGATTTGCAGGTAAGAGAAGCAGAAGAGCAAGCAAAAGCAATATATGAATAGTGTTTGCTCAAGATATGAAGAGAGAAAACATCATTAATTCTGCTCACTCTCAAGATAAAAGGAAGATAATACTGCAAAAAGAAATTATCAAAATAGAAGGCAATCAGACGGCGGGAACTTTATGCGGAATAGGTAGGTAAACCTGGTTCACCGAAGGAGGGTTAAGCGAATGAAGAATGAACAGGTGATAAGAAAGAGAAGGGCTGAAAAAGGTAGAAAGCAGTCATCCACAAACGCACAAAACCCGTTGCTAGTAACAAAATAAGATGGTCAACAGGAACAAGTGGTGTATACTCCGGAGATTAAGAATTGAAATTCAGGATCTTAAATTAAGCAAAATCGAAGGACACATTCCTCGAAAAACTATGCTAGCACTAGGAATGATTAAAGTTGCACATGTATTCCTCAAAATTGGCTAGGAAGGTCGTCACAGATTTTGTGGTTTACCGAGTAAATAAAATATTTCACTCAATCTTGTACATTAAGTTGTACATCCTTTACAAGGTAGGTTTATGATCTTGCAAAGTCTAAACGTGATGACTGTCACAGAAGTAGGCCTCAAATCAAAGATTGCAAATTTTCTTCCGGTATATTTCTTTTCAGTACAATCAATTGCGTACTCAGATCATGGAACAACTTAGACAGCCTGTTCTACCTTCCCTTAGTCATGTCTAGCTATCCTTATTATGCATAAAAATGAGAAAAAGGGGAGCAATGATGATAAGCCTAGCAAAAGAAATAACTATCAAATCCTGCTTTTCCTAAAAGAACAATTCGACTAGCACCATATCCCCACATAAAAGCATACATTCCCTTCACAAATTTACCCATCTCTCTCACCTCGGAGCCCTAATGAAAAAAAAATGTGCAAATACTTCACAAGTTCTGACCAGTCTCCCTCCTCCTCACACTTCCTTGATCCCTCCAAATCAGAAAATATACCTCACCTTACCCTCACAAACACACCCTTCACTGATGTCCAAATGATTTTACCAACTGGAAAGATTAAGGGGGAAAGAACATTAGGTGGAGCTCATAAATATAGGGAATATGTGAAAAATCCCAAAACAGAGGATAAAAGGGAGGAAACCAGTGTTCCAACAACTTTTCAAGAAAATAAAGTGATTGATACCCTAAGCTCATCTAAAAAGGATTCATCTGAGCTATGACGAAACTGGAGCTATGGAGTTATAAGGGTTCATAGAGAAGTATGGAAGGTTGAAACAGAGAAAGATCCCCTCACCATCAAGAAAAGAACTACAATCAGGATCTTAGTCCTCGTGGGCAAAACAGGTGGAAAAAGATGGTGGGTCTTCTTGGAGTATAAAGGCGGGTGAAGATGAAGATCTAGTCAAGAGAAGGAGAAACAAACGACGATGGGATATCCTCCCAACCGAAACCACCCCCTAGCTAGAACTCTATAGGATTAGGACCTCCACATTGGTCACATTCACTTTGAAGTGATTAGTAGCTCTCCTAAACCTATCTTTACACAAATCCTCCAAGTAGTTCCGTAGATCTGTTATATATGGTTGTAACCAAGGGACTAGAATTGTACTTATTGATATATAAAATATATTGCATATCTTACTAATTTGTGCCTAAGATTGTATGACATGAATGTTTTCATGACTTAACAAGTAAATGTTCCTATCTGTGTATATGCAATAGCCCAGTGGTGATGAGTTGAATAATTCTAACGATAATCTGGGATTAACTTTTTGATGATACCAAAAGGGGGATGATTGAATTATGCTTTGTGTTAATCAACTGTAAGACTTATATACTAACACGATCAAATTTAAAGTCAAGTTAAAGGAATAGGTTGAAACATAGTGCAATGAGCACCGAAAAGACAGGGAATTTATCATCATCAAAAAGGGAGAATTTGTTGGCATTAGCTAGACTAATGCAAAAAAGAGTTTTGATGATTGAAAAAAGATGAATAATGATTCACCATGATACCATGAAGAAGAAAAACTAGGTCTGGATATATGAAAGGATGTCAAAGCTAGACATCTAGTTTAATGAAGAAGAAGTTCCATACAGTGTAAAAGGTCTGAAATAGAAACCAACACAGAATTGTAAGAACTAGTCCAAGGACATATTCCATTGCAATAAAGCAGCAGAGACAAGTAGAGTATTAAGTCAGGTGGAATGTAGATCAAATAGACAATTAATGGTCCACATATATGATCTTGTACAGAGGCACCTGTAGATCATAGAATATGAGGAGATAAGACGACTCAGTGGAAGAAGCAGTTTATTGAAGAAATAGAACAAGTATGAAAATTGTTCTATACAAGTGAGTCATCAAGTACATTCGAGGTGACAAGCGATACTGCCAGGAACTCTTGTTCTGAAAGCCGTTTTGGGAATATCCTCTTCTCTAACTCTCACTTGGTGATACCCTAATCTTAGATCAATTTTGGAAAACCATTTGGCACCCTGTAATTGTTCAAAAAAATCATCGATTCTTGGAAGCAGATATTTATACTTTATCGTCACCTTGTTCATATATAATCAATGCACATCCGTAGTGGAACCATCTTTCTTTCTCACAAATAGGACGGGTGCTCCCCACGGTGATGAACTGGGCCTGATAAATCCTTTCTCAAGCGAATCTTTCAGTTGTGCCTTTAGCTCTTTCAATTTTACATGACTTGTCGGTAAGGAGGAATAGATATAGGTTTGGTGTCCGGCAACACATCGATAGCAAAATCAATATCTCTTTCTGAAGGAAGGCCTGGATGTTCATCTAGAAATACATCCGGAAATTCATTCACTGCCGGGATGGATTGAAAAGTCGGCGATTTTGCTTCAATATCATGAACTCGGACAAGATGATAAATATAGCCTTTGGCTATCATCTTTCTTGCTTTGAAGTAGGAAATAAACCTACCTCTCGGGGACGCTGTATTACCTTTCCATTCAAGAACGGATTCTCTCGAAAATTGGAATTGAACTATTTTCATTCTACAATCCACATATGAATAACAAGAAGACAACCAATCCATGCCCATAATCACATCAAAATCTAGCATTTCCAGTTCAATTAAATCAGCAATAGTCTAACGATTACACGCCACCATCACACAATTCTTGTATACTTGTCTAGCTATTACCGGACCACCAACCAGAGTAGATACCTCAAAAGATTTAATTGGCTCGGGTTTCACCCCAATGCGGCCAGCAATATAAGGAGTAATATAGGACAACGTAGAACTCGGATCAATTAATGCATAAACGTCATGAGAGAAGATGGATAGCATACCTGTAACCGCATCCGGGGAGGACTCAAGATCCTGACGTCCGGCTAAAGCATAAATAGGGCCGGATGCCACTGAACCAGACGCTCCCCCCTCCGCCCCTACCACGGCCCACCGGAGTCCTGGGAGTGCGCACGCGGGCGCGCGGATAAAGAAGAATCGGCCTCTGCGATCCGCTGGGCTGAACCCCACCTCTACCGTACCTCGAGGGACGGTCGCGCATCACGTGCCCAGTCTGTCCGCAAATATAACAAGCATCTGAACCTTGGAGACACGGGCCCGAATGTAACTCTCTACACTGACTTCATCGTGGAACTGGTTGTCTTCTCTGGCTAGGATCACCTCTAAACTGGGAACTTGAAACCCTCGAACTCTGACCCGGACGAGAATAAATAGGGCGATCAAATCTCCTGCCCGTGAACCCAGGAGGTACTGAAGGTGCTGAGGGCCCGAATACCGAAATACCGTTTCGACCCCCTCTATACTCACTACTAGCAGATTTGGCCCTCTTACTCTGCCCTTTATCAATGTCGTGCTCACCCCTTTGCAGAAGTTGTAGCTCTTCTAAGTTCTGGGCATGGGCCTGAACACGGGAAATATCTATCCCCTCTTACAATGAAGCGGTCAAGCAATCTTTACAAATGTGGTCCTAAGCCACTCACAAATCTATACACTATATCTCCCATATCGGCTACCATAGTGGGAGCATACCGGGCCAATGAATTGAAACAGAGACTATACTCCTAACACTCATATTCCCTTACTTTAGATTCAAAACCTATCAGCACGGGCCCTTCGAACCTCGGGTGGAAAATAGTGACGAATGAAAGCATCTACAAATTTCTACCAAACCGGGGGAGGTGCATTTTCCTTCCTCGAAGATATCCAATTATTATTCCATATGACCGCTACTTTCCGAAGTCTATAAGATTCCCGCTCCACTGACTCGGTATCCGAAGCATGTATGATCCTCAGCGTCCTCAATACCTCATCTATAAAACCTTACGGGTCTTCATCCGGCTTCAACGCGAAAAATTTTGGGGAATTTAAACTCATGAAATCATGGGCTCTAGCACTAGTCGCCTTGTCCCCTGGACCAGCACTTTGCTGCTGAGCTAGATCAGCAACTAGCTGTGTCAATAACTGAATAACTTTGGCCATTTGTTGACCCGAAGCACCCGGTGGAGGAAACGGAGCTGAAGCCCCCTCTTGTTCTTCTATAATAAGTGGAGTGTGAGAGGTATTGGATGGAGCCTCATTATAAGATTCACCTTCTTCTATATTTGTTAGTGGCTCCCTTTCCGTCCGCCTTCCAATCATAGCATTGCCCTTCTAGGCGGCCGTGACTTTTTTCTTTACCGACATTGCTGAAATCATAACGCACAATTAGGGAAAAGAAAATCTTATAACATGGCTCTATGGCACGATCTAATAAGAAGAAGGACGGTCATTTTTACTAAATGCACAGCAAACTCTTATTTATAAGTGTGGCGTGTTTCACAAGCATAAACGAGAATCTGCTGGACACGGCTCGTAGACACACCCTAGGACGGAACTGCTCTGATACCACTTTTGTCACGACCCGACTAAGGGGCTATGACGGGTACCCGGAGCTGACTACTGAGCAGCACTCATCACGCTAATCTTCATACCCATCTTGGACACATATACTCTACGAGGCAGTACATAAATATATATATTAGCCCTCATGGCTGCAAAAATGATATACAAGAATATACATAGATGTATCTATAAGACGTCAACTACCCACGCATATGTAAGCATCCTATCACAACAGCCCGCAATAACAATGCCTAACAGGGCTACTACACAATAGCTAGGAATATGGCCACACACGACCAAAAATATTAAAAAGAAAGCATTACATACCTTATGATAAAGGTGTCTCATCTTGAATCTCTTCCGGGGGTGGAAACAACTGCGGATATTTGGACCTCACATTTTATTCCGCCTCCCAAGTCATTTCCTCTCAATTATTGTTTCTCCATAAGACCTTAATTGAGGATACCTCTTTATTTCTACGTTTCCGTACTTGCCTATCTAGTATGGCAATGGGTACCTCCTCATAAACCAACTTTTTCGTAACATGAACATCATCTACCGCCACGATTCTAGTAGGGCCTCCGACACACTTACGGAGCACTGATACATGGAAAACTAGGTGGACTGATTCAAGTTTTGGAGGTAAGTTCAGCTCATAAGCTACTTGGCCTATCTTGCGGACAATCTTATATGGTCCAATGTATTGAGGACTTAATTTTCCCTTCTTGTCAAATCTCATCACGCCTTTCATCGGTGATACCTTTAGAAATACCCAATCATCAACTTGGAATTCTAAATCTCGCGGACGGTTGTCCGTATAAGACTTTTGGCGACTTTGGGCTGTCAATAATCGATCTCGGATAACCTTGATCTTTTCCACCGCTTGTTGAATCAACTTCGGACCTATTAGCTGTGTCTCTCCTACTTCAAACCACCCAATTGGGGATCTACACTTTTGTACATATAGAGCTTCATACTGGGCCATCTGAATACTGGAATGATAGCTGTTGTTGTATGCAAACTCAATAAGAGGTAAATGGTCATCCCAACTACCACCAAAATCTGGCACACATTCCTGTAACATATCTTCCAAGTTCTGAATAGTGCGTTGGGCTTGCCCATCGGTTTGTGGATGAAACGCTATGCTAAGCCTTACCTGAGTCCCCAAACCTTTTGGGAAAGACTTCCAGAACTTAGCTGCAAATTGTTCTCCTCTATCCATGATAATAGATATCGGGAAACCATGAAGTTGCACGATCTCTTTAAGATACAACCTTGCATAATCTTCTGCCGAATATGTGGTTCAGACCGGAAGAAAATGAACCGATTTCGTGAGTCTATCCATGATCACCCATATTGAGTCATACTTGCGTCGGGAACGAGGAAACCCTACAATGAAATCCATGTTGATCACTTCCCATTTCCAGTTTGAAATTTCCATCGCTTATAACAATCCCTCTGGCTTTTGATGCTCAATTTTCACTTGTTGGCAATTTGGACATTGAGCTGTTAATTCTACTGTCTTTCTTCATTCCATCCCACCCGTACATTAATTTTAGATCGTGATACATCTTTTCCACTCCCAGGTGAATAGAATACTGAGAGCAATGAGTTTCTTCTAGAATACGACAACGTAGTCCTGCAACATTCGGAACACACAGCCTGTGTCGGTACCTAAGAACTCCATATGTAGAAACTTCAAATGGCGACTTCTCTTTCTCAAGAAATATATCTCTATAGTGAATCAACTGAGGGTCTTCATATTGGCGCGCTCTCACCTCTATATCTAAGGACGAAACAGTTGGGTTGTGAATATCAATTCTTGCATCGACTGAATCAATTAGACGAACTCCGAGGCTGGCTAGCTGGTGAAGCTCACGGATTAATTCTTTCTTCTCTGGAGGAACCTCACATAGACTACCCATTGATTTGTGACTAAGTGCATCAGCTACTACATTCGCCTCTCTGGGGTGGTATAAAATACTCACATCATAATCTTTCAGTAGTTCCAACTGCAGCCTCTGCCGAAGATTTAACTCCTTTTGCTTGAAAATATATTGGAGACTCTTGTGATCTGTATAAATATCAACATGTACGCCGTATAAGTAATGTCTCCACATCTTTAGCACATGAATAACCGCAGGCAATTTGAGGTCATGAGTTGGATAATTCTTCTCATGTTTTCGCAACTGCCTTGAAGAATAGGCGATGACTTTACCGTGTTGCATCAACACACAACCTAACCTAACACCAGAGGCATCACAATACACAACATAACCGTCTGCTCCTTCTGGGAGTCTCAGGACTGGGGCTGAAGTCAATCTATCCGTCAATTCCTGGAAACTGCGTTCACAAGTATCGGTCCACTGGAATTTTGTTGATTTCTGAGTTAGATTCATTAATGGTGCTGAAATAGAAGAGAATCCTTCCATAAATCTCCCATAATAACCTGCTAATCCTAAGAAACTACAGACCTCTGTCTGTGTTGTAGGCCTTGGCCAAGTCTTCAGAGCCTCTATTTTCTATGTATCAACTTGAATACCATCAGCTAAATGATATGGCCCAGAAAAGTTACAGAATTTAGCCAAAACTCACATTTCGAAAATTTAGCATACAACTCACGAGTCCAAAGAATCCCAAGGATAATATGCAAGTGGTCTGCATGCTCTATTTCTTACCGAGAATATACTAAGATGTCATCGATGAACACGATCACGAATAGGTCTAGAAAGGGACTAAATACATTATTCATCAGATTCATAAACACCGTCGGAGCATTAGTCAACCCAAATGACATCACCCTAAATTCATAGTGGCCATATCTTGTTCTAGAAGCCGTTTTGGGAATATCCTCTTCTCTAACTCTCACTTGGTGATACCGCGAACTTAGATCAATTTTGGAAAACTATTTGACACCCTGTAATTGGTCAAACAAACCATCGATTCTTGGAAGCGGATATTTATTCTTTATCGTCACCTTGTTCAGCTACCTATAATCAATGCACATCCGTTGGGAACCATCTTTCTTCCTCACAAATAGGACGGGTGCTCCCCACGGTGATGAACTGGGCCTGATAAATCCTTTCTCAAGCAAATCTTTCAGTTCTGCCTTTAGCACTTTCAATTCTGCAGGAGCCATTCGGTAAGGAGGAATAGATATAGGCTTGGTGTCCGGCAACACATCGATAGAAAAATAAATCTCTCTTTCCAGAGGAAGGCCTAGAAGTTCATTTGGAAATACATCTGAAAATTCATTCACTACCGGGACAGATTGAAAAGTCGGCGGTTTTGCTTCAGTATCATGAACTCGGACTAGATGATAAATATAGTGTCACACCCTGAATCCGATAGGGTGTGATGGGCACCCGACCCTTACCTAGGGCCGAGCGAACCCGCAGACTTTCGTACCGCACATAGTCATACTGGGCCCACAGGACACGTCAAAATGCAGAAGGAAATTTTTTTTTTGAAACACAAACATACTCTTCGTCTTTTTCAAATCAAACAGAATTCGTAACCATAGCAAATCTATAAACACATGAGGTTCATAACACAATGCGTACTAATACATAGGCTTACATAGCCGTTTACAACCGAACATTTCATACACACGACAACGTCACGCAAAGTCTCTAACATAACTCCGAATACCGTACAAAGCATTCGACTCGGCGGCCTCGGAGAAATGGAGCTCGCCAACTCCAGTAGGAACATCTTCTCGCTAACATCATCTGCTCATGCGCAAGGTACCGCGCGGCATGAAACGCGCCTCCCCCCCCGAAGAAAGGGTCGATGCGGAATATATCGAGTATGCAAAGCGAGATAATAAGAAAACGAAATAAAGTATATCAAACGCGAGCATAATAGTCCAAATACCAACGTTCTTCCATCGACCTCCAAGTCATACATACACAAATCATACACACATACCGCGGCCGGGGAACCCGGCGGTAATATCACGTACACATGCATACACACATACCGCGGCCGGGAACCGGCGGCTAATATCATACATATATAAGTATACACGGTTACATATACATACATACGCGGTCAAGAATCCGGCGGTCACGTCACGTACTTCGCGGTCAAGTATCCGGCGGACGATATCACACGTACACGTACCGCGGCCAAGTATCCAGCGGTCATGGCACAGCCCGCGGTCAAGTATCCAGCGGACAATATCACACATACCGGCCCGGGACTCGGCGAAAGAGGTAATACCAATACACACGAGCAGAATCGTAAGCAGCCATACGTATATAATTTCTTTTATTACAAACTCAACAGAACAACCAAGGCACACCATCCCTTTAAAACCAAGACAATAGTTAAATCGGTTCTTTTCCGAACATTATTCGAAAACATATCAAAGCTTGGACTTCAGAGATCGTAATCACGTATCAAGGTCACATGCATATGAGTAAATAAATAATCAAGTTGCCTTCCAAATTCGATGGCCAAATATATTTACTAACATCAGCAAGTGCAGAAACAAGTTTCAGGTTTATCGGAATTAGTATACAATAGTTACAATCTTCTGAAATCATTCTTATGAGTCAAAATGTATTATCAAACTCAATGAGGTTGTTAAAATAACTATTTTATAGTAATCGGGGCGATAGCCAAAAGTTCTTTTCAAAATCACACAAATATACCAAACGGAGCGACGTAGGAAGATCTGCGAACGCGTGGGCCCCACCTCGATCAAATTGAGGCGGCGGGCCCCAAACTATGGTCATTTGGCACTGCGAGGTCATAGAAAAGGATCCAAGGCCCTCGATATCATTTAGGCGAACTACGGGTGTTTGAGCAAATATTTCAACAAACGGGACATTTCAATTCAATTCTCCGAATGAAAAAGGGTCAAAATGAAGCTCGGATTCCGAGGAGTAGAGTCGTCCTCAAAGCTCGAATCTCAGCCTAACATACTTAGGACATGCCAAGAGAAGGAAAGGGCAAGCTTTACATACCTTTGTTGTGCCTCACGCTCGTCCAATTTCAATTCCCGTTTCGTCAGAAATCTGCAAATGGTCATCCTTACCAGTTACTATTCATGCAAGTTAACATTTCAACTTTGGTTAAGCATTTGACTACCGAAATTCGGAAGACCTCCCCTATAAATATGACACCCCCGAGATTCATCTCGGCTCAAAATATCAACCACAACCAAACAACAACACCTACGACCACAATAAACACAATACAATACGCAACTAGTCTTCTTCACCTAATGCAATCGCTTCCATTCCGACTTCAACTTTCAAACCATCATCACCATACTCGCATTCATAACCAATCAAAATCATTACAATGCCATACGGAAGCGTTTCATAATATTTTTACAATATATATACAAAGTATGCACAATATACAAACTTTCCAACATAAGGCTAAAATTCTCATTTCAACTTCTTACCTTCAAATCCATACCAACTCAAACCATTAAACCTTTATTAATGTTATAAGAATCATAACGACACAACTAACATGTCAAACAAAACAATTCATTTTCATTACAATGTTTCCATAGCTCACGGCCAACATGCAATTTCCAACTTCATTCCATTTTCATTCAACTTTCATTTTATCACATAGAATTCATATCGACGACGATCAAAATACTAAATAACATAACTTCATTTCTTGCATACAAGCATTTTACTTTCGGCCACACTTCAACCTACTCCATTCCATAAGTTTCATTCACTCTCTACACATTACAATAACACACAAACATGTAGTATACAATTAAATCACAATCACCACACAACACACACAACACACGGCCAACCTTCAACTTTCACAACTCGAGTTTAACATCCATATTTTCATGATTTTCGTCCATTTCCACATACTACGACATACACCAACCATTCATAACACATAAAAACAAGATTAAATCTTACCTTCGCATTCACTTCTTCACTTGGCTAGGACAAGGTTTTGCAAGAACAAGAGTTTGGCTTGATTCAACAACTACTTCATGTTGTTTAGCACCTTCCAAAGAGTAGAAAACATGGAAGAGAATAATTTTTCTTCAACAAAATCCCATGGCCAAATCTGGCCATGCTTAGCCGTAGGCTTCTCCTTTTTTTTTCTCCATTTTTCTTCAAGTTTCTAGAGAGTTAAGTGATAAAGATGATTAATGAATCATCTTATACACATATAAATGATGCATATGGCCATGTCCCACTAGTCATGTGGCCGGCCACATGCTTGGATTTTCATGAAATTTAATTTCCAAATTTTTTTCACTTTCTATCCCAAATTTTCATGAAATGTTCAACTTCTCATAATTCACTTTTGATCCCATCTTTCATGAAATATTAGTTCCCATAACTCCACTTTTTACCTCAAATTCCTTAATATTTCCATCCAACATAATTCATAAGCAACTTATGTCTTGAAACAAAGTCGGAAGAATAGCCTTGTTCTCAACTCGTCGCAACCAACTTAAAATATTCCGACGTGCAAAGTACGGGGTATAACATATAGCCTTTGGCTATCATCTTCCTCGCCTTGAGGTAGGAAATAAACCTACCTCTCGGGAACGCCGGATTACCTTTCCATTCAAGCACGGGTTCTCCCGAAAATTGGAATCGAACTATTTTCGTTCTGCAATCCACATTAGCATAACAAAAGGCCAACAAATCCATGCCCATAATCATATTAAAATCTAGCATTTCCAGCTCAATTAAATCAACAAGAGTCTAACGATTACACGCCGCCACCACACAATTCTTGTATACTTGTCTAGCTATTATGGGACCACCAACCGGAGTAGATACCTCAAAAGGTTTAATTGGCTCGTGTTTCACCCTAATGCGGCCAGCAATATAAGGAGTAATATAGGACAACATAGAACACGGATCAATAAATACATAAACGTCATGAGAGAATATGGATAGTATACCTGTAACCATATCCGGGGAGGACTCAAGATCGACATCGGCAAAGCATAAATACTTGGCCGCATGCCACCCGAACCGGACGCTCCCCCCTTCCCTACCGCGGCCCCGCTTGAGTACGGGGAGTACGCACTGCCGGCGGGCGCACACGAAGAAGAACCAGCTACTGATCCTGTGGGCTGAATCCTCCCTCTGTCGTACCTTGAGGGACAGTCACGCATCACGTGCCCAGTATATCCAGAAACATAACAAGCATCTGAACCTTGGCTACACGGGCCCGAATGTAACTTTCTGCGTTGACTACATCATGGAACTGGAGGTCTCCTCTGGCTAGGATCACCTTAAAACTGGGAACTTGAGACCCTCGAACTCTGATCCGGACCAGAATAAATAGGGCGATCAAATCTCCTACCCGCGAACCGAGGAGGTACACTAGTCGTGGACTGGCCCAAATACCTGGAATACTATTGTTGACCCTCTCTATACTCACTACTAGCAGATCTGGCCCTTTTACTCTGCCCTTTATCAATTTCGCGCTCACCCCTTTGCGGAAGTTGTAGCTCTTCTAAGTTCTGGGCATGGGCTTGAATACGGGAAATATCCATCCCCTCTTGCAATGAAGCTATCAAGCAATCTTTGAAAAAATGTGGCCCTCAGCCACTCACAAATCTATGCACTCTATCTCTCATATCGGCTACCATTGTGGGAGCATACCGAGCCAATGAATTGAAACGGAGACTATACTCCTGAGCACTCATATTCCCTTGCTTTAGATTCAGAAACCTATCGGTACGGGCCCTTAGAACCTCAGGTGGCAAATAGTGACGAAGGAAAGCATATACAAATTCCTGCCAAACCGGGGGAGGTGCATTTTCCTTCCTCAAAGATATCCAATTATTATACCATAGGACCACTACATCCAGGAGTCTATAAGATGCCAGCTCCACTGACTCGGTATCCTAAGAATGGATGATCCTCAGCGTCCTCAATACCTCATCTATAAAACCTTGTGGTATTAAGTCGGCTTCGACAAAATGCAGGCGATTTCAGCTCCATGAAATCACGGGCTCTAGCAATAGTCGCCATGTTTTATTACTTTGACGGCAACTAGGCTAGGTAGACACAACAACTAAATAGCTTCGGTCATTTATTGACCTGAAGCACCCAGTGGAGGAACCGCAGGCATAGAAGTCGGAGCTGAAGCCCTCTCTTGTTCTTCTAGAATTGGTGGAGTATGAGAGGTATTGGATGGAGCCTCATTATAAGATTCACCTTCTTCTATATTTATTGGTAGCTCCCTTTCCATCCGCCTTCCTCTCATAACCTTGCCCTTCTGGGCGCCCTTGGCTTTTCTCTTTATCGGCATCGCTCAAATCAAAACTCACGATTAGGGAAAAGAAAATCTTATAACATGGCTCTATGGCACGATCTAATAAGAAGAACGACGGTCATTTTTCCTAAATACCCAGAAGACTCTTGTTTATAAGTGTGCCGCCCGCGCCCATGCGCGAGACTCTGCTTGGACACGGTTCGTGAGACACGCCACAGGGCGAGCGCTGCGATACCCGCACATCACGATCCGACTAGGGGGCCATGATGGGTACCGGAGGGCGACTACGAGCACCACTCATCAAGCTAATCTTCATACTCATCCACAGACACGTATCTTTCTAACAAAGATGCAGCAAATATACATAAGTCCTCGTAGGTACATAAAAAATGATATACAAGAATATACGTTGATGTATCCGTAAGACATCAACTACACACGCGCGTATCTACGAGCCTACTAGCGTCTTGTGACATAAGGGCCGGACGGACCCCATCATACCCCAAAATATATATATAAAATAATATGACAATAAGTAGCCTTTCCCGGAGTAAGGAGTGCTCTTGTGAATCCGCTGATAAGATAAGCTTATACGGGTCTGCACCGTCTCCCTGTCTACCTGTGGGTATGAACACAGCGTCCAAAAAAAAAGGACGTCAGTACAAAAAATGTACTGAGTATGTAAGGCATGAATAATACTAACATAATAAAGAAATGATGAAATATGAGGCGAAGACATAACCTGCTTAGCTTTTAAAGGAAAACACATGTTATGCATATCAAATATACCATCACCGTTAATCGGCGTCCGTGTAAGTATCACACGCCGCCCATTACTGGTGTCATGTCTGGCCATCTAGGCACGGTGTTATCTTAAGCCGCCCGCCTTAGCAGTTTCATGCTCAGCCATCTAGGCGCTATGTAATCATAAGCCCCCCGCCTTAGCAGTGTTATGCCCGGACATCTAGGCACGGTGTAATCTCATTATCATATACTTATCATAATGCATGCATAAGAACTCAAGGACAAGCAATAACTCTATCGGGGTGACGGAAGGTCGAGAACCCCCGATTCCATTATGGAGTAGTCATGATCATCCTACCTCACCTTGAAGGAACTAGCATTATAAGGTGAGTCTAGCAACAATGAATAACATCAAAGAATCGTATAAGCATCATTAGCTTCATAGGGATATCGTATTAAGAGCTTTTGAATCGCTAGACTTAGACTCATCATCATCATTATCATATTCGTAACATATCGCTTATCTTTATCTCATGAGTAGTTCTTAATAGTCGTAGGTTTATAATTTCCGGAATATGAGAAAGCCATGAAAAGATAAAGGAGGTCGTATTATAGGAATCATGCCTTAGAAAAAGAAGAGACTAGCCTCGTATACCTTTTGCCTTTCAACGCTCGCCAATAAATGCTTGGCCTTCCAAGTTCGTGATACATTCAAGGGAATCCATACTACGATTAGACAATCGGAAACATACTTAAGCTTAAGCTAAAGCTAATGAAAATTGGGCAGCATCTCCTTTGTCTCTACAACTTTCTCCATTTAATAACAACTCCCAAACATCAATAACAACATTCATAATATCATAATCAATAACTTCGACAAGTTCAACATTATTCGATTCTTGAAATTCCTCTCAAAGTCATTCATAACCATAGCCATAATACAACATCACATTCATCCTCACATAATGCTTCTCCAATATTCTCAATACCATTTATAACAAGATTATACTCATAACATGTCAAGAATCATGATTCATATCAAACTACTATTCAAGAATATCACAATTCCCATGTTTGAACTCCATGTTCTACTTTCTTCCTCAATCCAAGTTATTCAACTATTCAATATTCTTAATAACATGAAATGATCGTAAAACTCACCTTTGATTGTATAGGAATGGGTTTTGGATGGAATTGCCTCACTTGGAGAAAACCCTAACTTCAATTCCAAAGAGATTTCTTGACTTCTAGGAACCCTAAAGAGCTTCCTTGCACTTGATTTCCTTGGATCAACGATGTTGATCTTTGATTTCCCTTGAATTTATGTTAGAGAAATGTGTGGAACCTTTTAGAGGTCTTGAGAGGAGTGGTGAAGTTGGAAGAATGAAAAATTAGAAGTGGGAACATATTTTTATACTTGGAAAATACTCAACCCGTCAGAGTTATACGGACCCTTATACAGTCCGTATAATATTATAAGGTCCGTATAAGTGACCGTATTTCACCATCAGGGAAATTCCCTTTTCTGTTGGGGTTATATGGACCTCTTATACGGACTGTACAAGTTGTCGTATAACTCCACTTTTCTGAAATTATTTTCATCGTTTCGTTTGATCTCTCATCCTTATGGAACCTTGTTAGGACTTGTTTAACACTTTATTAACAATCTAAGGAGCGTCATAACTTTTCCTAAAGACATTATTAAATCATATTAGCTCGGTACTTTGCAAACCTCTTTTTAAAACTCGACTCGTCCTTTACATTCTTCAACGAACTTTCTTCTCTTGCCTCGAATGTGTTTGGAATCTTGATTAGAATCGTTAAGTACCCCTTTTTACTTGTAGGGACATCGTATACATCTTACCCTATGTTAATCTATTTACCGTGCAATGACATGAAATTTTTCGAGGTGTAACATTCATGATGTCCCAGTATCCATCATCACAGATAGGGGAGCACAATTTACAGAGCACAATTTACAGCTAATTTCTAAAAGTCTTTCCAAGGTGTTTAGGAACTCAAGTGAAACTTAGTACAGCATTTCATCCACAGACTGATGGACAAGCTGAACGCGCTATTCAGATCTTGGAAGATATGTGGCGGGCATGTGTATTAGAGTTCGGAGGTAATTGGGATGATCATTTGCCACTTATTGAATCTGCATATAACAACAGTTATCACTCCAACATCCAGATGGCCCCGTATGAAGCTTTATATGGGAGAAAGAGTAGATCGCCAATCTGATGGTTTGAGGTAGAAGATACACAACTAATAGGCCCAGAATTGATCCAGTAAGCAGTAGAAAAGATCAAGCTTATCCGAGACCAATTGTTGACAGCCCAGAGTCGCCAAAAATCTTATGCGGACAACAGTCGACGAGACATGGAATTCCAAGTTAATGATTGGGTATTCTTGAAAGTGTCACCTATGAAAAGTTTAATGAGATTTGGCAAGAAGGGAAAGCTTAGTCCTCGGTATATTAGGCCATACAAAATTGTGCGCAAGGTAGGCCAAGTAGCTTATGAATTAGATCTACCTTCGAATTTGGAGTCAGTCCATCTAGTTTTTCATGTGTCGATGCTTCGAAAGTGTGTTGCAGACCCTTCCAGAATCGTGCCAGTAGATGATGTCCAAGTTATTGAGAAGTTGTCTTATGAAGAAGTACCCATTGCCATACTAGATAGGCAAGTGCAGAGACTCAGAACCAAAGACGTAGCCTCAATTAAGGTCCTGTGGAGAAACAATAACAGAGAGGAAATGACATGGGAAGCAGAAGAAGATATGAAGTCCAGATATCCGCATTTATTTCCACCCGCGAAGAGGTCAAGCGAGAGACACCATTGTCCCCAAGTATGTAATACTTTCTTTGATGATTTCTTGGTGGGGTGATGTGCATGATTGTTGATGTTGTTGTTGTAGCCCCGAGCGATATATTTTGGGTTGCTGTGATGTGATGGTAGTTCCGTATTATGGGGGAAATTAAGCCACTTTTGTAAGAATCCCCAAGTCTAACATTCGGGGACGAATGTTCCTAAGTGGGTGTTACACCCCTTAAAATTTCGTTACTAAGGCCGAAGTGCTTTAATGCGAGCTCCAAGAGGGAGCAAATATTACAAGTATAAAGGATGAAATTCTACCGTATTAGCACGAGGATAGCATGAGTATGATATTTGGAATTCGTACAATATGATTGGAACGATACGTTAAAAGATATATAGCAATTTCGTAATCATGTGAAATTGGGGTCCACATGTTGAGATTTTATAAAGACATATGACAAGTTATATGGATAATATATGTGAAGTTAAACACAACTCAAGAAGGATCCTTGAGCCAAATCCAAGTGGAAGCCCTGCAAAAAGATGTTTTTAAGTTACGTTTTCGGGTGATCTGACTTCGGGAGGCCATAACCTCATCATTATTTGGGAATTTGGGAAAACTAGAAAAATGAAAGTTGTAGATAATTGAAATACTTTTCCAACCATAGGTAGTGGGAATGCATGTGACATATGGATAAAAATTTATGGATGTTTTAAGACAGAAAGGTAATGCTGGGCAGTGGGCTCAGCCCAACCCGGCTCAAGGTCGGTGGGAACCGACCCAAGACCCATATATAAGGGCTAAAGTCATAAAACTTCATTCATTTATACATCAAGAAGTCCACAAACTTTTAGATAGGGAGAAAGGAGAGTTAGAGAGAGAAAGTGGAGAATCGATCAAGTTCGAGGCCCTGAATCCCGAGGCTCGTGAAGGATAAAGTGTAGTATGAGTTGTCGCCGTCGTTTTAAGCTAAAAGTTGAACTTGGGGCATGTTTGTTTCGTGGTGGATGCTCATGTAAGGTATTTTTAAGATGTTAATGATGTTCTTACCATGATCATTGATGGATTTGACGGGTTAGAATAGAGAAAATGACGTTGAAAGTTCGGTTATAATTTTTGGATATCAAATGACTTGGGGGCTGTTTTGGTATGATTAAATGGATATAATTAGTTGTATATTGATATAAAATGATTTTTGATATGTTGTTGATAAGTTGTTGTTCTTGAATTTGGGAGAATAATGTGTATGAAGATATCGTATACAAAGCGTATACCGTCGTACACATTTTGGTGTATATCTTTGGGAGCTTGATGCTTTGAGTTTAAAGAGACTTTTATGAGATGGTTGTTGTTGTTGTTAGTTGTTGATCGTGTTGTTAAATTGAATTGGAATTAGAGGGAAAACGAAGATTTCGGGGGAAAATGCTGCCCGAATTTACGGAAGTTAATTACGAGCTTAGAGAAGTATATGAACCTCTTTCAAGTTGTGTACGGTTTCCTTTACCTTGATTGTATATTGACCAGTGTTTGGAAGTATAAGTTAAGCTAATCACATAAGCGACAAGGTATGTAAGGCAAACCTTTCTTCCTTTGGCATGATTCTTATTTATTCATTATATATGTACTCCATATGATTCCATTCTTACGGAAGTAAGGTGTAAATGTTTCTTGTGATGGCTTATTGATATTGTACTCCTATTCTGTTCTAAAGGGAACACCCATAAGATGCCAAGTTGAGTTGTGTATATGGTTTTACTAATGATTTCGAGGAAATGAGTTTTATACTAAAGGAAACATAAAGTTTGATTTTCAAAACCATTCCGAAAGGGGTGCGAGATTTTTGCCTATTTCGTTTACGATTTATGTCTACATTCCATAGTATCATCCCTTTGTACTGATATGATAACTTATTCTTTGGGTAGGGAAATAAGATGAAATTGAGTAGAATATAGGTAGTAAGAATTTCATAACAATTCTACCCTCAAACCTGGAAGTATGTCCTCCGAGGTCTAGTGAGATACAAATTTCATAACTTCTTATGAAAGACTAAGGCTAATAACTAGATTGTGATGAATTGATTAGTGACTTATGATATGAATTTAAATTGATACTTGTGGATGGAGTTTGTGTTGACATGATTGTGATATTAAGCCGAAAGCGGCTACCCGAAGGGGCCATCATTATTATGCCGAAAGCGGCCGTCCGAAGGGACTATTGTGATACTAGTCGGAAGCGGCTGTCCGAAGGGACAATACGTTAACATGTCGGAAATGACATGTGTGTTGGATTACATTATTTACTTAAAGATTGTTTTGAGACTTCGTGTGCACATTTTTGTTTCTTCTGACAAGGTGCTGCAGTGTTGAGTTAGTTGTGATTGGATTTCTCTCCTAAATCAAATTATGATTATGATTTGTTACCACCTTGCATACTCGCACATTGTTAAAACCGATGTCCTTTTGCCTGGGGACGCTGCGTTCATGCCCGCAGCCCCAGATTGTTTGGCAGGTTAAGTGTTTGAAGTCGCATGATTTGGTGGAACTAAATTCGTCGAAAGAAGTGAAATGTAAGTTGTGTGTGGGAAAATTTCGCATCAATCGAGCTAATGTTTATTTAGAAATGTCTTGGGAAGGAGCTATAGGTCTCCTTAGATGGTTGATGACGTGTTATATAAGTGCCAAGAAGGTTCCACAGGGATTGGGAGTCAAATGAATCAATGAGAGCAAGTTCGGAAACAAATGGGTTGTACAACCACTTATACGGTCCGTATAATGGTCCATATTACAATTCCAGAGAGGGTTTATCTCATGGTGGTATTATACGACCAGTTATACGGACCGTATAAAATTATACGGACCGCATAAATGGTCGTATAATCGGGTCGGGTCAAATTTTTCTCTTTTTATATATGGATGACCTTTGTTCATTTAATTCATTTCCCACTTCTCCCCAAACTCTTGAAAGCTCTAGAATCTTCCCCCTCTCATATAAACCTAAACCCAAGAGAAATTGGAGATTAAATAGCAAGAATCAAGTCTGGGGAGACTCACTAGGGTTTGTAGAATTCAAGATTTCCTTTGGTATTGAAGTTGGGGTTTCAGTCAAGTAAAATACATCAATACAAAGTTCATCCCTATATGATAAAAGGTGAGTTTTACATCTATTTCATGTTAGTAAGAGTATTTGGTTCTTGAATAGCTTGGATGAGGGAAGAAAGTAGAAGATGAAGCTCAAATATGGATTTAATGATATTTTTGAGTAGTAAATTAACGGAGTCATGATTCTAGTATGTTATGAGTATAATATTGTTATTAGGTGGTACCAATGATGTTGAGGAAGTATTCAGGCAAGTGAATATGGTGTTGTGTTGTAGCTATTGTTATGAGTGACCTTGAAAAGGAGTTTTGAGGATTGAACAATGCTTAACTTGAAAGAAGCTTTGATTATGGTATTATGGATGTTGCTATTGATGTTTGGGAGTTGTTTATTATAAGGAAAAATTTGATGAAACAAAGGAAATGCTGCCCAAATTACGTTAGCTCTTAGTTGCTTTAGTTTAAACTTAATCATGCTTTCAATGACCTAACCTTAGTATGAATTCTCTTGAATGTAGAGTCGCGAGCTTGGAAGGAAAACGTTTAGTCATTAAGAATACAAAAGGTATGTTAAGGCTAGTCCCTTTCTTTCAAAGGCATGATTCCTATGTTATGATTCTATCCATATTTTCCATAACCTCCTTATGCCCAAAAGCTAGAAGTTCGTGATTCTTAAAAGCTTCTTATGATATCAAAGATGAGATGTTTTCTATGTTGAGCATGATGATGATGATCTTAATGCTAGAAATTTCAAAGCTTATGGTTTTGAATGACATTATGAGATTATTAAGTTTATTTCGTGAATTCCTTGATCTTATTCATTATTTTTTATCTCACCTCATGTTACTTGTTCTTTCGAGGTGAGATATAGTGATGGTGATTATTCCATAAGATAATCGGAGGTTACCGACCTTACGTCACTCCGATAGAGTTATAGCTTTTGATTGAGCTCTCCTGCATGCTTCTGTTATGTATGACTACACCGGGCCTAATTGGCCGGGCAGACACCACTACAGTGGGCGGCTTATGGATATGATAATAACACCGTGCCTATATGGCCTGGCAGTCTCACCACTAGTGGGCGGCATGAGATGGTTACCCCAGACGTGGGAGGACCGGGCTCGGGCTAATGATGATTATACCGTGCCTATATGGTCGGACAGTTTACATATATACATACATGTTATGATGTTATTTTTAAGGTAAAAGTTAGCATGCATGGCTCCGCCTTAAGAGGCAGTCAGTTATAGGGTATCTCTTTATCTCACGTTTCTTTATTATGTTATTATTCATTCCTTACATACTCAGTACATTGTTCGTACTGACGTCCTTTCTTTTATGGACGCTACATTCATGCCCGCAAGTAGATGCGGAGAGAGTACTAGACCCAAGCTTTGTGACAGATATACAGAGTACTCATCCGTGAGTTGTAGTTTATTGGTATATTCTTTTATGTTTATATTTGGGCATGGCGGGGTCCCGTCCCGTCCTTATGATTTTTAGTACTCCAGTTAGAGGCTCGTAGACATGTGTGGATAGTAGAGATTTCATGACCTTATTAGTGTATATTCTGCATATCATTTTGTAGCCTTGCAGGTTTGTTATACATATGTTTGAGGTGGAATCGAAGAATGCTTCGGACCGAGTTTTATTTTTTATAATGGCATTTAGTCAGGTTAAGTTATTTGATAATTAGAAAGGTGGTCCACCGAGATAGATTGGAAGAAATATGACAAGCGGTGCTCGGTAGGATAGCTCCGGGTACCCGTCATGGCCCTCCGGTTGGGTCGTGACAGTTTTTTTGCTTGAGTTTATCATGTCTAGTTGTAGTATTCAAGTTCTTTGTTACTGTTTTGAGTATAGTTCAGCTAGCTTAGTTATAATGTTCAATTACATTGCTTCTTTGTTTAACTCATCATGATCAGGCACAGTGTTTAATCTCTCTATTCCCTAGTATGTTTATCATGTGTGTCTAACTGGCTTGGCTGCTTTGCTTAATCTATCATGTTCAGCCCATGAAAGTTGTTCATCTATCCCTGTTTGGATCATCATGTTGGAATCCAGTTAATTTATCCCTTATTTAGTTTAGCCTACCAGGTGGTTTTTTGGGTAAGTTTTATTTTTCTTTTAGATGTTTTTAAATTTTCTAT
>NW_026724776.1:0-5048 GCF_029784015.1 Lycium ferocissimum
CACGGCACCACCTTCAATCATCACTGAAATTTTATCGGTGTCGTGAGACCCAACAATTAGGTGCTCCAGTATTTTCGAATCCTGTATCGGCTTCTCGTCACTCAATTATGAACATACACATTCGAGATGAAAGAACTAGCTAGTTAATTTATTTGTAGATGCCTCATGCAATCAGGATATGAAAATTCAAAAGGATAATTAGGAGATGAATAGGTTAGTACTAGAAATAAAATTTGAGATCTAAACAAACAGAGATCCAATCGCATTAATTACTTGAATAAGTAATGAATTGACAGATGTAAATTAGTTGTGCACGAGTGGCTTGACGTGCTAATGATTCCCTCATTAATGTAACGCTTAATACAGCTTGCTAATTCCAATATTGACTTCCATTTTATTTTAAGTCCACTTCTGCAGCAGAATCAGGAGAGGTTTATTAAATAGTGTACTACTCATTGGTTCTATACTTTTTTCCATCTCTATTTGCCTTTTCCAAGATTTTCCTTTTTCTTATTTCTCATGTTAATTTCTCCTTTGTTTAAATCACAAAAGTAATGGGTAAATCAGGAAAAGTGAGATTATATATTATGAGAATAATTATCTATTTCCAACATCTAAATTATTCAAGAGGATGGTCTTGCTAATAGGTATATGAACTCTATTATATTGTGTTATATTCCACAACTAAAAAAACGTTGGTTGTCCTTATAGAAGTATGAATAGTAATGACATATGACATATATCTCTTTTGTAGCCACGATGGAGTGGATTTTTCTGCTTATGTTTTCTTCAATGATGCAACAATAGAAGAGATCATACTGCATGTCTGATTCATCACTCAGCTTTGTTAGTGGTTCAGTTATTGTTGGTGAATAGTGCCTTAATAAGTTGTCGACCTATTATAATTTTGACTACTAGAACACCCAAAAGTTGAACGTCAAGTACTAGAACCTGGTTCATAGTACTGGCACCTTAGGAATTTCTCTTAACAGAACATCACTAAAAACGATGAGTAGATTCGGTTGAAAATACTCTTTATAATCTAAAGACTAAATCCTAGTCACTTAACAGCCTTCAATCAATAGGACTTTTAGCTACTAACTCCAAGCTAATCTCTTAGCCAATTAATCAGATTATTTGACCAAAGCCAAAATCAGCCAAACCCGAGCTGAGTGAGCAACGACATCAGTAGGAGGTTTGTCTTCTTCTCAACCCTTTACAAGTTAGAAGAAGTGCTTCCATACAAGCACAAAACCTTTCCTCTTTTTAATCAGAGGGACAAAGTTTCTATACAAAAAAAGAACTTTGTTTAAATTCATTTCCCTCCATTTCTTATCCTTCCATTTTTCATTCGCTCCATTCTCACATCAACTTAAACCCAACAAATCGTAGGAACGTATTCTTAATTCAAGTTTTTTCCTTCATATCTTCTCCTGCTAATCTAGGAAATTTGTTTCATATTAAACTGTTTTATCTCTTTTGGTTTTTCACCCGGTGTTACGTACGCTTGGATCGTGCCCAATATGGATTGATGCATAAAGCAGTTTTGTAAATTACGGCTGCCCTTGCAAATAGGCTAGTGTTTAATTTTTGTCTTGAATGGGATGGTATTCAATTTTTGCCCTTAAAAATTGAATTTATGCCTACGGAGATAAGTTCTTTAAGGGCGGGCATATAACTTGTGAGATATTATGATATGAAAATATAAACTTATGCCTGAAAAAGTTATTTGATTTTAGGGGCAAAAATAAAGACAGCACAAAATAGGGCAACCCGTTATTGTAAGAAAAACTAACATACAAATGAAAGACTTATCTCAATTTTTTTTCCAACTCTCTTATTGTGCTTGTGTATACCTTTCCTCCCAACTTAGACAAAGAAAAACATAGAAAAGCTTTGCTTCGGATAGAGGTATAAGATAGACATATAATATATAGTGAACCAATTCAAGATAGAGATATAATATATCATCTAGCCAACAAAAATCCAAACAAACACCCTTCAACTATATAGGTTTCTTCCAAAATATAAACACTCTTATGATAGATCCACACATCACAATTAGTCAAGGTAAAGAATTCCTATAAGAACATAGAGAACTCCTTGTTCCAGCGACCAAAAAAGGTGACATGTGAACAATTTATCAAGCATAGGGAAAGATAAACAATAATGAAAATCGGAAGACTGAGGGGTTGTTATTCCTAGACGCAGACCAGGACACAGTAAATCTTATTAGAGCACTAGAAAATGCAGATTTAACATAAAGCGCATTTCTATTTTCCAGATGCTAACTAAAAATGAATACCAAAGAATTCATATTGTCAACCCTAACTAGTTCGGAATTAAAGCATGATTGCTGTTATTGTTGTAATTTTTCACCTTTAAGCACAAATGGGCCATGCGGCGAAGGTTATGACTAGCTAAGTCCATCAATTGACATGTTTTCTTGCCTAAGAACATCCGTTTCAAATTAAAATCCTAACTGTCAAGCCAAGGCTTGATTCTGCAAAATGTGAGGCAACCTTCTTTTTTCTTTTTCCTTGCAGAACATAAGTGTAACAAGGTAGAGAATTAAGCTTAACATATTGTACAAAACAAAAGAATGTTTAGACCTAAGAAATTCTATTGATGTAACACATTGTACAGAATGAAAGAATGTTTAGACCTAAGAAATTTCTATTGTTTGTCATCGTCATCATCATCATCATCTTTGAAGGTCTATACTGCTGAACAACAAGAACTGAACTACTAATATCAAATTCTGGAGAAACCAAAAATCTCCTACTTTACCGAGCTCAGGACATTCTTCCCAATCACTCATTCCAGTTGTTAGAATTGAATGTCCTCGCCCGTCCTTTCCTACTATGAACAATGAATACATTTCAGCCATGTCTCTCAAAGAAGATGCTGTCTCTGCGCCATTTTCTACAACCTTTTCCACATACCCTACTTGACCTGTCGCCACATACCTGATCATTTCAAAAATTACTATCAATACCACACCAGAATGAGAATAATAGTCATTTGGCCAAGCTTCTAGGAAGGCAAAAGTACTTATTTAGATTTGAGGTGTTTGACCAAGCTTTGGGTTGCGGGGGGAGGAGTATATGTGCTTTTAAGTAGTAGTATAGGCAGTTTTCGAAGCCAAAGGTAATTTTTTCCTTAGAAGCACTTTTGAAACATTTATCAAGCACAAAGCACTACTCTAATATTGGCAAAAGTTTTTCAAATTGATTAGTCAAACACAAAACTCTTTCTTCAAAAGCACTTTTCAAAATAAGCAGATTTTGGAAGTTTGGACAAGAGGCTATGAACTTTAGTAACTTATGCCGTTACTATTTATGGAAAGGATATTCACATATAAACTATATACTGAGTAAAAGGCAATAAACTACTAGCATGTTAGATAATGCCAAAGGTTTTCTTATTACCTGCTATGGAAATCTGCCAAAACTGCACTATCTGTTTCTTTCTCTACTTCGTCATTAGATATTGCCATCAATACATCATCCGTTTTCTGGGCAATATTGACTCCTGCAATTGTCCTCTTGAAGACGACGGAAGGAACCTAATTACGGTGAGATTTATGTGATGATCCATGCCAAGACGTTTACTAAACCCTAATGCTTCACGATCATCAGGTCCCCCAAAAGAATAAGATAGCAATGTGTTGCAGAGAGTCAGAACCTGAAGGATTTAAGGACCCAGCTGTAAGGCCCCGGTCAATAAAATGGCAACCGAACATGGGGCATGACGAAGAACTTTCTGATTTGTAGTTCGTATGCCTTGTTTACCGTTTTCTAGCTTCCCATCTATTCTCTGGTGTTTGGGGAAAGGAAGCACAATAATAGACCTCTTATATCTTCAGCAGTGTTACAAACATCTGCATGCATCCCGTGAAAACGGAGATACAGCTTTAATCTGGTGAACCAACAACCCGTCTCACTAGTGAACATATCCAGGGCGTCGTTTATCTCAACAACATCATTCCCACCATAATCATCTTCATCACTTAGTTCATCGTCTTCTCTTTGATTGTACATCAAATTAGTCTTTTTTACCTGGTAGCTCAACGATGCATCCCAAATAAGGGGTTAGTGGAACTTCTATTGGCCCTCTAGAGGCTGCAACAAGTCCGAGCATAGTTGCCACAGGTCGCGGACTATGCACACAAGCAAGTATTCGTAGTTCGGTTTCTGGATTATGAGATTCAAAAAATATTTGCCTGTAGCCAATGATATCACTTTCTCTTCTCACCATGAAAGCTACTATTGGTCCCCATATCAATGTGTTCACAATAATTGTTGCAATCATCACGTCATAGAAATCGTGGCTCAAAACAAGCTGCAAATTTTCGCAATCTTATTTCATGCTATACTAATATAGTAGATAGGCAAAAGGTGCAGTTATCTAACTCATGCTATACTAATATAGTAGATGGCAAAAGGTAGCAGTTATCTAACCGTAAGTAAGTAAATACATCGAATTCATATGACGTTTTATAACATAATGTTTTTTGTGGAATGGATATACAACCTATGAGACATTTTGCTATCGCAGCCAAAGAATATCGGAAGAAAAGACGTTGTTATAGAAGGGTTTATTAACAACATCATTATCTCACTGCATGTGATTTTCTATGAGCTTCGGACCCCGCCACTTTAACTTGTCGTTTGTTAAAAGGATAAAACTTGACAACAGGATTACTAGAAGGGGGACAATTCAAAACAGGATGTTTCTTGATTTAAACTGCATTTGGCTGGAGTTATTGTAAAGATTAGATTGATACTTTTACATTTTTCCATTTACTCCCCCAGTCCCTAAAGGTAAAAGGTATTTGGGGAATTGACGGTTTTTTTTATTATAATTTTTTAAACCTTAAACTATTTTAAGACATTAATGATGTTGATAGTACTTTTTGTATGTTTTAATATTAAATTTTATTTCAAAAATTTGAAGAATTTACACCGAAATCATACTCAAACTTAAGTGCTTTGACCTCTCGAACCCTTCTATAAGTTGGGCGGAGGGTTTTCCCAAATTTTTTT